>NC_090647.1:440788378-441088378 GCF_040937935.1 Hyperolius riggenbachi | reverse complement strand
GAGCTCCACTTATTGATTTATATTTTAATTCGACACGTTGGTGAACTTTCAAGAGGCAGTTGAAATTGGGAACATCTTATGTCTGTTTACTTGTATTTCTGTTCCATTCCTCAGTTGACTGTATTTGCATTGGATTCATTGCTGAGGTACTGCACTCTGTGTGATACTTCTGGTGCAGCACTTTGGATACTGCACAGAAGTAGCAATGAGTTTGTTAGAAGAAAATAAATGCACCAACCTTCAAAGCTCAAGCCTCTAGTACACTTGAAATGAGAGCGATATGGAGGCTTCCATATTTATTTCCTTTTAAAGGGAACCCCGAGGTGAGAGGGGTATGGAGGCTGCCATATTTATTTCCTTGTGAACAATGCCAGTTGCCTGGCAGTCCTGCTGATCTTCTGGCATAAGTAGTGTCAGAGTCAAAACCCTGGAACAAGCATATGGCAAATCCAGTAAAACCTTCAGCTGAGTCAGAGTACCTGATTTGCATATGCTTGTTCAGGGTCTATGGATAAAAGTATTAGAAACACCGGATCAGGAGGACAGCCAGGCAACTGGTATTGCTTATAAGGAAAAAAATATGGCAGCCTCCATATCCCTTTCATCTCGGGTTCCCTTTAAACAATACTAGTTGCCTGGAATCCCTTCTGATCTATTTGGCTACAGTAGTATCTGAATCACACACATTAAACAAGCATGCAGCTAATCCAGTCTGACATTAGAGACAGATGATCAGCAGGACATCCAGGTAATTTGTATTGCTTAAAGGACAAATGAAGTGAGAAGAATATGGAGGCAGCCATGTTTATTTCTTTTTAAACATTACCTGCATGGCAGCCCTGCTGATGTATTTGGCTTCAGCAGTGTCTGAATAACGCCAGAAACAAGCATGCCGGTAATCTTGTCTCTCCTAATCTGCATATGCTTGTTTAGGGTCTATGGCTATAGAGGCAGAGAGTCAGCAGGATAGCCAGACAACAGGTATTGCATAAAGTGGACCTGAACTCTTGCACAGGACAGAAGGAAAACAGAGAGAAATGTACCCTGTATGTATAAGCTTGTCTAATTCGTCCTCATTTGTGTCTAATCACAAGTTGCAGTTTGATCTTTCCCCTGTGTCGCCTGACTGCCATGGCAGTGGTGGCAGATGAGCTCATTTGAAAGTACAGGATGTTAACAATATGTCTGCTTCTATAAATCAGGAAGTAGAAACAGTGCAGAGTTATTTTAGGATTTTTATCAGCTGCAACAAAGAAATGTGTGTTTTTGTTTGTTTGTCATTTTTGTTTTTGTCATTATGCTGTTGCGTATCTTTCAGAGCAGAGGACATTCTGAGTTCAGGTCCACTTTAAAAGGAAATACTGTAAATATGGCAGCCTCCATATCCCTCTCGCTTCACTTGTCCTTTAAAAGGAAATAAATGTCAGCCTTCATATCCCTCTCACTATGAACATTTAGAAGGTGGTCTACACCTCTTGCTGTTTGTTAATAAACTATTTCTTGCAAGCAGAGCACAGTTATTTGAATGTCTTTACAGATAATTGAGTATCATTATCTTTCTCCCGCTCTCTATTCTTGGGCCATATTCACGAAGTATTGATAAACTTGCCATGTGCTCGGAAAGCACGGCAGCTTTACTGCTACTTACGCCGACTACGAAGCACAAGTTGAGCTATTTGGGCAACTTTTGTTTCCTAGGTAACAGGCACATTGCTAGGGTAACTCCCTGTGGCCAGCACTGTAGCTCTGTGCTGCTAATGATTGAGGATTGCCACAAAGTTGCACAGCTTGTTACTGCTGCAGTGCGACTATACAGTGAGGCATACAGTCCAATAAAAGTATGCTACACTGCCACTGTAAATGCACGCATTACCCGAATAACTCACAGTATGCTGTGATACTGCGTCGGAACTCGTCACAACACACTTGGTGCGGAAGCCCCATTGGAATATCATTGCAATGCAGTGATGTCCGTTTGCGATGCAACGCAATGGACTGTGTAAAGGGCCCTTATGCGTTACAACAGGAAGTTCTGTGCAGACCATTTTTCTAAGAGAGTATAGATTGCAGGTTACACTGCAGTGCATTTCAGCTGACAGACATTTATGGAAATCCATAGATGGCAGCTATATGGTACCCTTATAGGTATGAACTTGCCAGCTGATGCAGACCCATGCGTGTGAACTTGCACATATTGTTTCTGCTCATGCACAGGCATGCACAATGTGTGTGTCACTTGCATACGCAACATACAGTTTGCATACACACATGCCAATGCTACATGTTTTGTTGCATTTCAGCCTGAAAGATCTGTTGGTATTTATGCTCTGTTTCAACCTTAGTGTTTGTAGAGATGTGTTTTTAATGAGCATTTAATAGCTATATGTGCGCTGAGGCAATGCAGAAGTAGTAGGTAGAAAGGAGCTTTGTAAGCTGTCACATTTGCTGTGTCTCTGCCTTGCTGTGGGATTTGCTGTGCTTTGCAGTAACATGGTGCTTTTTAATAGAGATGATGATTCCTGTAAAACTGCAGTCCTGCTGAGGTGTCTGATTTACCTGCAAAAAAGACACAGGCTCATCTCAAGGCGAGAGACATATGCAGGTTTATATATTAATGTCCTTTTAAACAATCCAGATTGCCTGGCTGTCCTGCTGAGCATCTGCCTCTAATACTTTTAGCCATAGACCCTGAACAAGCATGCAGATCATATGTTTCTGACAAGATTAGCCACATGCTTGTTTCAGGTGTGTGATTCAGACACAACTGCCACTAAGATCAACAGCACTGCCAGGCAACTAGTATTGTTTAAAAGGAAATAAATATCCAATGTAAATATGGATTCCACACATGCCTATGCACCCGTTTTTTGGGGGGTTGTACAAACAGCTGGGAATGGGAAGGGTTAAACACCTGTGTGAATTGGGCCTTTTACTTGTGTGTACAAAGCTATAATATGTTGGAGGGTCTTATCTGAGCTTTTGTTTTTAGGCAGGGGTCGGGTGACACTTGTGAAAATCTGCAGTGTTTTGCTGCAGTGTGAAAATGCATGTGAAAACACACAATTAATTTCTATGGGTCACTGCGTTTTTCAGGAGGCATCTGCATAGCATTTAAAAAAGGAAAAAAATCTGCACTAATGGTCTGCACTACGCACCACTTTGCGGTTCCTCATTGAAAATCCCTGGATACTGGAAAGAAAATATATGTATTAGGCCTCTTGCACACTGCAAGTGATTCTGATTCCGCTTTTTAATCAGTTTTTTACTTCAGATTCCGATTTGCAGTATGCTCCCTGCACACTACAAATCGGAATCTGAATCGGATGTAAAAACTGATTGAGGGCTGGTGCACACCAAAACCTGCTAGCAGATCCGCAAAACGCTAGCAGATTTTTAAACGCTTTTTTTTATTTTTATGAGGCGTTTTGCGGATTGCTGCTGCGGTTTTCAGTATAGTAGATTTCATATATTGTTACAGTAAAGCTGTTACTGAACAGCTTCTGTAACAAAAACGCCTGCAAAACCGCTCTGAACAGGCGTTTTTCAGAGCGGTTTGCGTTTTTCCTATACTTAACATTGGGGCAGAAACTCATCCGAAATCCCAAAAATGCCTCACCCAGGCATTTTTCGTTTCTGCAAAACGCCTGCCGCTCTGGTGTGCACCACCCCATTGAGATACATTGACCAAGCAGATCCGCAGCCGCAAGCGGATCTGAAAACGCGGAAAAAGCCGCTCGGTGTGCACCAGCCCTAAGGGCTGGTGCACACCGAGCGGCTTTTTGGGCGTTTTCAGATCCGCTTGCGGCTGCGGATCTGCTTGGTCAATGTATCTCAATGGGGTGGTGCACACCAGAGCGGCAGGCGTTTTGCAGAAACGAAAAATGCCTGGGTGAGGCATTTTTTGGATTTCGGATGCGTTTCTGCCTCAATGTTAAGTATAGGAAAAACGCAAACCGCTCTGAAAAACGCCTGTTCAGAGCGGTTTTGCAGGCGTTTTTGTTACAGAAGCTGTTCAGTAACAGCTTTACTGTAACAATATATGAAATCTACTATACTGAAAACCGCAGCAGCAATCCGCAAAACGCTAGCAAAACGCCTCATAAAAATAAAAAAAGCATTTAAAAATCTGCTAGCATTTTGCGGATCTGCTAGCGGGTTTTGGTGTGCACCAGCCCTGAAAAGTGGAATCTGAATCGGAATCACTTGCAGTGTGCAAGAGGCCTTAAAATGCCCGCAAAACGCACAGTCATGCGGCAAAACGCCTGCAGGGGAATTGTCTGCAGTTTCCGAAGACACAAGTGTGATCCCTCCCTGAACTGTGTAAAATTATTTAAAATAAACACATGATGTACCTGCAAATGAATATTACATACTTACCTCACTGCCAGTTCCTCTCAGAAGCTGAACATTTTCTTCTTAAGATTCATTCCAGTTCTGACAAGATTTTGTCAGAACTGAAATATATCAGTTGCTGTCAGTTATAGCTGAGAGGAAAACTGATGTACCAGGTACTGTCCATGTTTCCCTATGGCTCAAGTGGGCGATGTTACAATTTAAGTTTGCTGACCAGGAAGCTGTTATAGGGTAAAGGCCATTTTCAAAATGGAGGATGGAGAATTCCATTGATCACAGTGGACAGGCAGGAGAGGAGAAAAAGATTGATGAGTAGACTATGCGGGAAGTATGTATGACGTGTGTATGGTTATTTTGACTTTTCATTTTCAATTCAAGTTCTCTTTAAGTTTTAAGAGATGGGAATTCAGTAGTCAGTTTTATTTGATCTATTTGATTTATCAACCTGCAATAAAGCTACTCATTACTATTTTTTATTTTTTTTTTATACCTTATACGTTACATGTAGACATTTGTTAAGTGGAGTGACATTATGCTATAGCTAATGACATCCAAATGCCTTTGTTCTTTCATTACCTTCAGTCATCTGAGTAGCAGCACTTTAGAAGTGACACCCACCCACCTTGTTTATGACTCTTCCCCCAAGTGCTGTATTAATCCCTAAATTGTGGGAATCACTTTGATTTTTGTTAAAGTTACAGTGTTTATTGTTCATCCAAAAGAGAAGATTATGTATTTAGCAATAACCAGGGGTCACTTGGCAGATTGTTTGGGATTATGTTGAAAGCCAACACCATAAGCTGCTGCTTATCTCCTGCCTGATCTTTTCTTGGTCAGCCCGGCTGCAGAAAGTGTGCTCAAATACAACTGGAGTTCATTTCATGCACTCTACTCTGACTGGTTTATGGTGACTTTTATGAAAGAAAACCATAGTGTATTGTACACAGACTGATGTTTTAATTTTAATATTGAAGACATGGACAGATTTAATACATACCATCATTTAGAAATCAGTCAATACAGTCCTGGAGCCAGCACACTGTTTAGAGCCAGCTCCACTGATAACAGCTGTGATCTTAAAGGCTAGTTCACAGTGCTCAGTTGAGTTGCAGAATTCTGCATGTCAGCTCACTGCCCATATAATTCAATGGGCCTGTTCACAGTACTGTGTTGTAGCTGATCACTTTATTCTCACTTGCTGCATGCAGGCTTTATGTTAAAATGGACCTGAACTCCTCCATAGGGCAGAAGGAAAACCTAGATACATGCACTCTGTATGTATTTAGAGAGTTGAGCCTGTTTAATCCCCCCTCATCTGTGTCTAAGTTGTAATTTAATTTACTCCTGTGTCACATGACTGCCACGGCAGAGATGGCAGAAAAGCTCATTTGAACGTTGAGGATGTTTACAATATGTCTGATTCCATGAATCAGGAAGTAGAAACTGTGCAGATTTATTGCAGGATTTGTATCAGCTGTAACAAAGAAATGGGTTTTGTTTAAAGGTTATTATGCTGTTGCGTATCTTTTAGAGCAGAGAGAACATTCTGAGTTGAGGTCCGCATTAAAGTCTATGTCCAGTCTTCATTGCAATTCACACTCATTACAATCAGGGCTGTGGATTCGGTAAAAAAAATCATTCGACGACTCAGTTTATGAAACCACCGACTCAGACTCCAACTCCGACTCCAAGTACCCAAAATGGCTCTGACTCCGATTCCTCGACTCCGACTCCTTAGTCTATTACTTACCGGGGCTGTAGATTTTGTACAAAAATCATCCGACTCCTGACTCAGACTCCTTGGTTTATAAAACCTCCGACTCCAGGTACCCAAAAATGCTCCGACTGCTCAACTCCGATTCCACAGCCCTGATTATAATACCTGCTTTATGCAAGTGACCACTGTGAACCCAGGGCTAGTTCAGTGCTTAGTTGTCAGCTTGCTGTCCATAAAATTCTATGGGCCTGTTCGCAGTACTTACTTGACCTGAGGAAGCGGCTTACGCCAAGAAACGCGTTGTCACAGTGCTGTTCGCATTTAATAAATGAAATCCTATACAATCTTGTTTCGACTATATCCTAATTTAGAAATTATACGTGTCTTTGGACATAGAGTATTTTTTCTCTTTTCAATCACACAAATTCTCCAATTGGGCTCCTACTATCTTCCAAATCAATCATACCCTACTTAAGCTGGCCACTAACGGTCCAATTTCTAGCGAAAAATCGTTCGCGCAATCAAATTCTGATCGGACGAAAAATCGTTCACTACACCATCAACTAACCAATCATTGCTTCCTATCTATCACGACCACCAAGAAAATCCAAATTTTCGTTCGACATTTTTTTCACTCGTTCATAATCGATTGTATCCACCAATGGAGATTATTTACAACCAATCCGATCAGAATTTCTGATCGCTCAAACGATTTTTCACTAGAAATTGGACCGTTAGTGGCCAGCTTTAGTAGGGTTTAGATCTCGCTAGTACAGTGAGCCGAATATTTTTTCATTTGGAGTTGCGACCGACATCTAGCAAGAAAAGGCAGAGTGGGGGTGGCACTTCCCCCATCTTCGCAAATGAGTGGTTGCCTCCGTGAAGCAACCCACACTTGTGAGTATAACCATACCAGAAGTTACTGTACCCTAAACCCAGCTAGACGATATTACACTAGATCGGGCTCCCGGTGGCCGGGTGTTTTTTGTTTGTGTTTCTTTAGCCTCATCTGTTCGCAGTACTGCATTGTAACTGATCGCTTTATTCTACCTCACTGCATTCAGGCTTTGAATTAAAGTCTATGTCTAGTTTGCTTTTCAGTTCACACTTACTATAATGCGTCCATTATGCAACTGACCACTGTAAACCAAGCCATAAAGAGGAACTTAACCAGTTTACCCCCAAGGGTTTTTACTCTAACGGACCAGAGCAATTTTCACTTGTCAGTGCTCCTCTCTTTTATTCCCTAATAACTTTATTACCAATCACAAGAAAATTATCTATACCTCGTTTTTTTTTTTGCCACCAATTAGGCTTTCTGTGGGTAGTACATTTTGCTAAGAATTTTTTTATTCTAAATGCGTTTTAATGGGAAAAAAACAAAAATATTAAAAAAATATTTCTCAGTTTTCAGCCATTATAATTTTAAAATTAAACATTCTCCTGTGGTTAAACACGCATATTTTATTTGCCGGGTTGTCCCGATTATCAAACCGTTTAAATTATGTCCATATCGCAATGTACGGCGACAATATATTATTTTGAAATATAGGTGTTAGTTTTCTGTTTTTGTCTTTTTGTTCTGGCCATAATTACAAGCCCCTATATAATAAATTAAAATTCATTTCCCCCCATAAAATATAGATTAAAAAAAGCGCAGTCCCTAAGGCAACTATTTATTTATTTTAAGCTGATTAGTATTTACAAGTGTTTTTTTTTTTGGGGGGGGGGGGGGGTTGAAAGTGTAATTTTATTAATAGTGTGTATGTATTTGTGTGTGTATGTACATATGTATGTATGTATATATATATGTATATATATATATATATATATATATATATATATATATATATATATATATATATATATATATATATATATATATATATATATATATATATATATATATATATATATATATATATATATATATATATATATATATATATATATATATATATATATTATACTTTTTGGCCACAAGATGGCGCTAGTGAACACTCTCCCGTATAAGAAGTGATTTATTTATTTATTTATTTATTTTTACACTGCATTAAACTGCGACAGCTTCCTGTTTTTATGAATGGACGCGGCTGCTGTTTGCGGTCGCGTCCATTCACTCCAGGCAGTGCGATTGGGTAGAGGACTGCTCGGTCCTCTTCCCCAATCACTCAGCACGGGATCCCGATGGAAACGACGGCGGTAGCGGCGCGCACACGTGCGGAGCGGTGGCGGGAACGCGCGACGTATTAAAACGTCATGCTGCCATTAACAGGCAAAAGCATGACGTTTTAATACGATAGATTGCCGTTAAATGGTTAAAGGACCAATATCACAAAAAAAATCTTTTCCAACTGCCAAGCAAGCAATATCTCCCTGTGTGCATAGAACTCTCAGTAATGAACATTCCGTACAGATCACGAAGTAGGACTAATGCTAGGTACACACCATACAATTTTGTGTTAGATTTTCTCTTAGATTTACCTGCCAGATAGCTTTTTTTCCATGCTGTAGGTAAATCTAACAGAAGAATCTAACAGAAAATTGTATGGTGTGTACCTAGCATAAGGCCCGGTTCACACTTACGTTAAAAAACGGTCCGTTTGCGGAACAGATACTGTACTGTACAAATAGAGCGGATGCGAATGGATCCAGTGTTAACTTTTGGAACCATTTACATCTGTCCCTTCGAACGCATCCATTCCCCTACGTTATGCTGAACGGACCGCAAGTTTCTTGCAGCACCAATTTTTGTGTACACTGCAGCCCAGTGGACCTGAAACGGAAGCTGAAACCCTGCTTTGGAGGCAATGAGAAAACTGAATGTTTCTACACACTAGTGAAGAAACGGACCATCCTAAATAGAAAAATACACTTTAGGGTTGGGAGGATGTGGGGGAACGGAAACGCAGTGGCAACGGAATGATAACTGATCTAATCGACTGGTGATCGGATCCATTTGACACTCCAACTCAAGTGTGAACCGGGCCTAAAGATGTCACCACTTGTGATACATTTCAGAATGTAAAAGACTAAACACTGAATAATCTATAAATGAGAGCCCTTGTCCAGCCTTCCATTTTAAAGGATACCTGAAGGGAAAAAAATAAACAAAATTCAATATTTACCTCAGTAGTAGAAATTCTCTGGATAGTCCAGAAATCTCCCCCATCCTCCTTAAAGGGACACTGAAGTGAGGATATGGAGGCTGACATATTTAATTTTAAACAATACTGTGACTCCTTCACGATCTTGGCAATGCTGATTACCAAAGAAATCGCATATGCATCATGTTTCAATCAGTCACAAGCAGCCAGAGCTGACAATTTAAAAAACTTTCTCTGCTATGCCAGCACAGCACCCAGCTGACAAACTCAGAAATCAAGGTTGAAAGAATTCCCAAGGGCCCTTTTCCACTGTAAAGTGATGCAAATGCGGCTACCTAGCCGCATCGCATCACTTCCGCTGGCGCCCGCGTCACTTACCCATCTCCTGAAGTGTATGGAGGGGATGGCGGGCGGCTGCGGCCATGCGAGAAAGATTCTTGGAATGCTCCGCACGCAGTGGAAACTGTTCCATTGCCGTGCATTAGTTACAGGACACCCGCGGTGCGATGAGGCTATGTAGCCGCATTGCACCGCATGTTATGGAAACAGGCCCTAAAAGAACCCTTTCACTAGCCTAGCAGTCTCCAGGGGAGTTAACACCTCTAGAAGCTGTACTGGCTAACTGGGATTAGACCTAAATAAAAATAAAACCCCTTCAGCTTCACCTGGGGCTTCCTCCAAGTCTCTGTGTGCCTCGCCGCAGCTCCAATGTCACTCTGTTCTCCGGCCACGAGAGTGGGCGATGCAGAGGGGACAGAAGGTGGTTTTTAAATCTTTACCAGGTGGGTAATAGGCTTTGAACAATCTGTATTAGAGAGCCATCCCTGCTGTGCTCTGTAGCTGACCATGTGAGTGCATTGCAGTAGTATCTTGGCAGGAGGTGATGAGTGGAGGTGTTTACTGTGACATGCGGTGAATGGGTCATTGCAGTAAATCTTAAGCAAATCTTTCTTCATCTGGCACTGCAGTAAATCTTGGCATGTTGAAAATGTCACTACCTGCTTTGTGCAAGCTTGCGAGACGCCATAAGCCAAGGGCACAAAGAGATATATGAGAATTCTGCGAAGCCCAATACACCCAACTATATACAGGTGCCTTGGTTTCAAGAAAACTTAGTTTGACATTTTTACTAGTACATTGTTACAGTACCTGCAAAGCATTATTTTTTTTCTTTTTAATACCATTAAATTACAAAAAATATCAGGGCTACAGAAATTTTGTAGTGTTATAAAGAATGTGCCATCATCCAGTAAAGCAATGCTGAATTGGGAAAAAAAAGTAACATACTTACCTCGATAGTGGAAAGCTTCTGGGTAGTCCAGTGGCTCAGATCCTTCTACATGCCACCTTTCTAACGCTATGCCTTTTCTTATCTTCTGGCTGGGAGTGCGGCCATGGACAAGCATAGCTGCTCAGGGCATATGCAAATACGGTCCACGCATGCCCAGTAGAGGGAAGTGCTTGTGCACAGAGGAATTTCTCCATGCACGGGCACTTCCCTCTTCTGGTTATGCATAGATCACACTCGTGCATGCCCAGTGCGGTAGTGCTGGAGGCCCTGGTCTGTCTGAAGGCGCTCTCTATAGCCATTTTCTGGAAAGGCAAGTTCTGCTCATTTCTTCAACTAGAAATAACAGGCAGTGAACACAGGACAGATGCCGGTACTATTTCCATGCTTGTTGTCATCACCACTTGCCACCCCCTTTTTCGCACTTTTTCTACAGTACTACAATAGAGGGATGCTGGGAAATGTAGTCTAACATCTGTTGTTCTCAGGGCTGTGGAGTCGGTACAAAAACATCCGACTTGTTCTTCCTACTTCTGATGTCACATGGTTTAAATCTCCTGGTAGCACCCAGAGGAGGCAGGAATTGAGAAATAATTTTGTTTTCAAATCACCTGAAACAGGTGTTTTATCAAACACACATTTATTTCTATACACTGTTTTAATCATCTGTCACCTCTTTTTTTTAGTTGGGGCTTGGAGGCCTTTTTTACACTTGACGTGTGTACTGCCGCGACTTATCACAAAAATCGGCCTCCATATGACCCCACGCCACCGTGTGGCGACAGGTCATATGCATAGCGCCACCCCAGGCTAGTGGCGAACTCCCTGCTGGGCAGTAAGTACCTCACTGGGCTTCCCGTCAGTGCATGCTGCATCGCACTGCTCTCCCGATGTGCACATTTGCTGCGTTGCACGTTGATTTACATTGCTGCACAGTGCCGCACGGATCATGTGTTAATGATTTGCCGACTTTGTGTCAGATAGGGTGATTATGGCGCACTGCATTAACTGTGCAAGTTTCCTTTGAATATTATTGCACTTGTGGTAAGAAAGGGTAGCCCAACGCAAGTTTTAAATGCTAGTGTGAAAGGGGCCTTATACCTTAGAAGGTTTTTGTGCATTGGTGTCATCTGCTGACTGAAACCACTACACATGAAACGGCTACACGTAATAAATCATTATCACTTGATTAAAACACGGTACATGCACTTTATGCTGAGTTAAACCTAGTGGTAAGTCTGCATGATGTTTAGTCTTAAGCCCAATCTACACAATACAATTCTTTGTGCAATTTGATTACGATTCTATTTACGATCCGATTAAATCCACCCGTTAGAGCAGCTCCCTCCTTCAACATCTTCAAGGCCCTCAAAACTCACCTTTTCATTCTGGCCTACCACCCCTCACAAGTGCTCCAAACCCACAGCTTAACTCTGGACCCCTACCTTTCGTGTCCCTACCTCTCCCTCTAGATTGTAAGCCTTTGGGCAGGGTCCTCCTCCTTTTGTGTCCTACCTGATCATGCACCTCCATTACTGTGCACCCATGCTATGCATTTGAGTGAACCTAACTTGCCTAATCTCCATGCTCCCATCCAGTGACTAAGCATTACCTTGTACTCCTACTGTGCTGCGTGATCTGGTTTTTCTTGTATTCCTGTATTGTCATATTGCTGTATGTCACCCCTAAATATTGTCTGTAACCTAAACTACTGTCCAGCGCTGCGTAATATGTTGGCGCTTTATAAATAAAATAAATAAATACATGTCCGATCGAGATTCGATTAAATTCGATTTGCCATTGCAAAACAATGGTGTCACGGAAGAGCCGCGAGACCAAAGAGCACAATCTGTTTGCTGCACCAATTGCCATTGACGTGCCAGATCAGAATCTTATGTATATGGATACCAGGCAGTCAGCCTGGGGTCTTCTTTTAAAAATCTAGCTTCCATAGCTGCTAGAGGAAGTCTGTTCCTGAAGCCTTTTGCCTGTTCAATTAGCCAGAAGTGTGAAACCCTAGCTGGAGTCCTGGTGTAAAACTCAAAGGGTGTTATAGCTGGTCACGCTCAGATGATTATTAACACACCAAAAGGTGGCCAAAGGAAGCTAGATCCAGGGGGTCCACTGAAGAACTCAGACACAGAAGCAGCGCTGGGGAACAGATTTAAATGCATGTGGTTTATGATTTCGGTCTGTTAAATGAAAACCGTGTAGAGCACAGCTATGAAATTCATATAGTCTTATTCGTTAAAATCCACCCAATGTGCTGATATAAAATTCATAACCATAACCCGTCCGATTATGGGTGTACGATCCTTCTCGGGGGCAGGACAGCCTAACGCACTCATGCAAGATGTCATATTAATCGGTATTTTCTGACAATTGTGAATCCGCTGTCCGCCTAAATATGACATTTATCGTTTATAAGTTACAGTATTTTACAATTTAGGCTGCTTACACACTGACGTTACAGGCGCACGTTAATGCGCCTGTAACGCTCCCCCAACGCACAGCAATGTAGCACAAGTGGGCTGTTCACACAGCCCACGTTGCGTTACATGTAACGCTGCACGTTGTTCGGAAAGTGCAGCATGCTACGGCGTTGGAGCGGCTATGGCCGCGTTAGACTGTTTGCACATGCGCAGTGGGGGGTGAGAGAAGGCGGGGAGATGCTGCTACAGTAGCCGCGCACATGGCTACTTAATATTCACTGCACTGGCGGATGCTGATTGGCCGGCGGGACCACGTGATGCGGAGTGTCTCGCTCCGCATCACGTGGTCCCGCCAGCCAATCAGCGCCACTCTGGGAGACCTTATGGATAGAGCCGCCTAACGCGGCTCACTCTACCGTCCTCTCCCGAACCACCATACGTTGCATTAGGTGCACGTTATGCGACCTTAACGTGGCACCTAATGCAACGTCTTGGTGTGCAAGTAGCCTAAAGCTCAAAATTCCCCTAGGAGGGGGTGGGCTGTCATTGGTGGGTAATTCAGAGGGGGCAGGTATTGCCACACCCCCCAAACCAGCTTCATCAAAAGCACATTGCCAGCAGGCGGACTGGAGTCCTCCATCTTAACCTCATCTGGATTACAACTAGACCTGCTGCTGGGCAGAGGACCACCCAGCAGCTATCTTGGAACTGTAACATCTGCTTGGATTACAAAATATGCCCAAAGGCCTATGATTCTGAAACCAAGGACTTTGCATTTCTTTTCCCAGAAAGGACATATTTCCACGAACTTAAGTATTTCCTTCCCTTATTTTTATTTTCCATACTGTGCTATTTGTCTCTATAATTGTTGTTTTTAAGGATTTTCTGTATATATTATTTATATTGTTTTCATAATAAACAACGCGAACGTCATTTATGTGTTTGGCTATTATTCAGCAACACAAAACTGAACCCTGGCTTCTGAAGAGTCGCTACTATTGTGGATAGCTAGATAAAATAGTGTGTTTTAACCGTTTTCTATTTTCAGGTCTAGAGTCAGCCAGTCAGTGGATTCCTCTGTCCCATGGTAACAGAGGTGGTGGCAGTTATACCCTAAAAATAGTGTGTGAATTGTATTACCTTAACTTACAGGCTCCCTTCTAGTCGGTCTGCTGCCAAAATCACAGTGGTTTTCGCGCACAGATTGCGACCACAGATTGCATGGTCTGTGTGCTGAAACCGGTTGGAAGGCATTGTGCGGTCCGGCCACTGAGGGGGCTTGTGACAAATGGCGAATCAAATCCTGATCGGACATGTCAGATTTAATTGGATCAAAAATAGAATCGTAATCGAATCGCACAAAGAATCGTATCGTGTAGATTGGGCTTTACCAGCTTGCCTTGGGCTTGGTTTCTCCTAAGAGTCTCTGTTGGGCCCAGCTGTATCCATGCAGCTTGCCTTCATTCAGTATTGTAAACAAGGATACAGCCATGAGTGTGGTAGATAGGTAGGCCCTTGTGGCGAGGCTTATGCTGGAATTTGGGGCTGCCCTTTAATAATAATATATTTGTACCCAGCTGACAATAAAGGTGCGTTTTTTAAAGGACAACTGAAGTGACAGGTATATGGAGACTGCCATATTTATTTATTTTTAAGCAATCTCAGTTGCCAGGCAGCCCTGCTAATCTATTTCACTTCAGTAGTGTCTGAATCACACCAGAAAGAAGCGTGCAGCTAATCTTGTCAGATCTGAAAATAATGTCAGAAACACCTGATCTCCTGCATGCAAGAGGATCAGCAGGACAGCCAGGCAACTGGTATCTTTTTTTAAAAGGAAATTAATATGGCAGCTCCGTATCCCTCTCACTTTGGTTTCCCTTTAAGTTACCTCAGAGGACACCTGTACACATTGTAGATTATCGTTTGAAATGGCCCCAATCAGCTGCCTTGGCCAAGAACAGTCTAGCACAGGCTTTCTCACCCCAGGGTTCCTTGAGGATATTACAGGGGTTCCCTGACATTTCTCCCTCAGGTGAGATTGGCCTCAGATGGAGGAGTGAAAAAGTACCTCTTTGGTCCTCTATATAAAACAAAGGGCTTCATTAGGGTTCAGTATAATAAGGAGCACAGTAATAACAAAAGTATGATAGTGAGGCAGTATTATAAAGAGCCCTATTATAGGGACTCACTATAATTGTAGTAAGTTGGAACTATAATAAGAAACATGACCACAGGTTACTATAATAAGGAGCACTATAGAGGAAGAACATGGAATGGAGATAACAAAGAGGCTGTTACTTAAAGGACCACTATCGCGAAAAAAGTAAGCAGTTAAAGAGGAACTCCAGTGAAAATAATGTAATAGAAAAAGTGCTTCATTTTTACAATAATTATGTATAAATGATTTAGTCAGTGTATGCCCATTGTAAAATCTTTTAAATCCCTGATTTACATTCTGACTTATTACATGGTGACATTTTTACTGTTGGCAGGTGATGTAGCTGCTGCATGCTTTTTTTGGCAGTTGGAAACAGCTGTAAACGGCTATTTCCCACAGTGCAACAAGGTTCACAGACAGGAAACTGCCAGGAGTACCACGGTTCTCAGTTTCTTGCGGGAGGGGTTTCACTACGATATCAGTCATACAGCGCCCCCTGATGGTCTGTTTTTGAAAAGGAATAGATTTCTCATGGGAATATCAGCTACTGATTGGGATAAAGTTCAATTCTTGGTCAGAGTTTCTCTTTAAAGAGAACCCGAGGTGGGTTCTAACATTGCTATATGCATACAGAGGCTGGGTCTGCATATACTGCCCAGCCTCTGTTGCTATACCGATCCCCCCCTAAGTTCCCCCTGCGCCCTGCTATGCCCCCATAAATCATCAGCCGAGCTGTCGACAGTGTGTCCCAGCCGGCTGTTTACTTCTGTAAGTGTCAGTCTCGGCTGCTTCCCCGCCTCCTCCATAGCTCCGGTCCCCGCCCGTGTCCCTTCCCTCCAAACAGCGGGGAGGGAAGGGACGCAGGCGGGGACCGGAGCTATGGAGGAGGCAGGGGAGCAGTCGAGACTGACACTTAGGCCTGGTGCACACCAGAGCAGTTTTCTGAGCGTTTTGAGTTTTTAAATCTGCTGCTAATGTTATCCTATGTGTCTGTGCACACTGGAGCAATGAGGTTTTGTAAAAAACCCCATAGCATTACATTGGGAAGAGCTTTTGAAACCTCTAAAAGCTCTTGCCAATGTAATGCTATGTTTTTTTTTTTTACAAAACCTCATTGCTCCAGTGTGCACAGACACATAGGATAACATTAGCAGCAGATTTAAAAACTCAAAACGCTCAGAAAAACTCCTCAGGTGTGCACCAGGCCTTATAGAAGTGAACAGCCGGCTGTGACACGCTGTGTGTCAACAGCTTGGTTGATGATTTATGAGGGGCATAGCAGAGCGCTGGAGGGGAACTTAGGGGGATCGGTATAACAACAGAGGCTGGGCAGTATATGCAGACCCAGCCTCTGTGTGCAGATAGCATTGTTAGAACCCACCTCGTGTTCTCTTTAAAAGCAGACAGAACTGACAGGTTTTGGACTAGTCTGTCTCTTCATGGGGGTTTTCAGGGTTTTCTTTGTTTTCAGAAGCACTTCCTGAATGGCAGTTTAACTGCCAAAGCATTTTTACCAGACAGCCTCCCCACTCGTTTGCACACTATTTTGGCAGTTAGACTTTGCAACGGCTGTTCTGGAAATGCTATTGAAATCAAAGAAAAAGCTTGAGAATCCCCCATAAGATGGACTGGTCTAAGGCCTCTTGCACACTGCAAGTGATTCCGATTCAGATTCCGCTTTTTAATCAGTTTTTACATCTGATTTGCAGTTTGCTCCATGCACACTGCAAATCGGAATCTGAATCGGATGTAAAAACTGATTAAAAAGCGGAATCTGAATCGGAATCACTTGCAGTGTGCAAGTGGCCTAAAACCTGTCGGTTCTGTCAGCTTTTAACTGGTTACTTTTTTCACGATAGCGGTCCTTTAATAACATTTTTAGCCGCACCTTCTTTTAAAGACCTTTCCTGTCATCTTCATTTGTAAATGTTTCTTCTTTTTATTGTTCTTCTATTCTGCTAATACCTTGCTTACAGCCACCACAAATTCCTGCATACATAGGAAATTCTGCCAGGGTTGTGTTGCATTGCTTTTGTTTGTAATACAGCTTGTTCTATTTTGCTCTGGATGAAAACTGCAAACCTGCTATGACTGTGGTGGTGGGAAGTGTGTGCTTGGTGCGTTCACATACTGGTGTGTTTGCAGTGCATTTATACAGTCCTTCGTATACACAGGCCCTAACATTGACTCCCACAATTTTTTTTGAATATTGTCAGTAGCATACGAGGAAATAAATATGAAGTTATAAATTAAATTTGCATTCATCTGTTTTGCTTCACTTCCTCATTTAGCATCCTTTAAAAAAAAAAAAAAACAGCAGCAGTTAGGACACAGCTAATACTGTATTGTAATTGAGGACACCTATCAGAAAGTCTGCTTAGATTACCTTTTCACCTGTTGAAACTCTGCTTGTATTGGCAGTCCTAGTGTGGCTACTGGGTGGACGAGCAACTTTATAATTGTAGGTGTTGCCTGGCCTTCTATATGACATCTGAAGGGGATGGAATTTGTGTGGGCAGGTGACTAAGCTCTGTGGATGCTGGTTGGGAGATAGCCAGGGGAGCTGGAAAAATGAGGCTGGGTGCAGGTGTTATACAGAAATTCATGACGTTGCCTTGAATTGGGCATTGCATAGAACAAATATTGTTTATGACCATTTACAGATTTAATAATTTTAACCTTCGCTTCATTCTGAATCATACTAGTTTAATGACGGATAGAGAGACAGCTGACTGACAAATCTAAGGATAATATAGTTATCTGTAAAGACAGAAGAATAACTGAACTCTGCCTGAAGGAAACTGCAAATAGACTGAGTTCACTGAGGCAGATCTATTAATGTGTCAGCAGTTATCACTCACAGAGTACTCTCTGTACCACCTTCACGAGTTTCAGTTGCCACTCTCTATCTGACATTCTATGCAGGTATGAAAAGTGTCATATATAACAAGGCTTTTCAACCTGTGGTACAAGTACCACCAGTGGTACTTTGCTGTTGGCCAGGTTTGCCTGCCACTTTATTACCCGCTTGCCACTTGTCCTGGTCCTGTCCTGCCTCCACAAAGTTTGGCTCCTCCTCCCTCGCTCTTTGCTGTGCTACTCTGCAGCATACTTCAGACCTCAGATCAGTGGGGAAGAGACAGCCAGGTAAATAGTGCACAGTAATGGCGCAGATACAGAAAGAGACATCACTGCTCACTTCCTGTACTTGAAGTATACGCGCCGTCACCATGCACTGTTTGCCTGACTGTCACTTCTCTGCTGCTGGCTTACCGATGATCTGAGGTGTGAACAATTCCACAGGGCAGCACAGCAAGGAGTGAGCCGGGCGGAGGAGCCGAACTTTGTGGTGAATCACTGCCTAGCTCTCAGCTCTCTGATAGTGGGTCTAGGCTACCTATAATTATGCAGGGGGGGCGAGCACTGTAATAACAGTGCAGGAGATTAGGGCACAGCCGGCACCATCATAGGCCGAAATAGGGATTACAGTCAGTAACATCGGCGCCATCAGAAGACAGTGCTGAAGTTGCTTTTAAAACACTGCAATTCGGCTTCCAGCAAGAGCCGTATACCAGCTGTATCCTGCGCCCAAGTCTCCCGGCGGGCAGTTCATATGTATGCGGGGGGGGTGGGGAGGGGGAAGAAATTTGCAAGGCTACCTATATAGGCAATCTACCTACAGATTGCCAATACTGACAATATGTAGGCTTGCAATCTAATTGTAGTTGTTTTCCCCACCAATGCTTCCTACTTTTCCCCTCCCATATGCCCTCTTCTTTTCTTAAAGTGTACCTGTAAGAAAAAAGTGCCCCGGGGGGTACTTGCCTCAGGGAAGGGGAGGCCTTTGTATCCTAAAGAGGTTTCCCCCTTCCTCCACAGTAGAAGGGATCCAGCTCTGGGAGCCCCAAAGTTCTCCTTGTCGGTATGTGCGCATACGCAGTAGTATTTGTTTTCCTTGACTGCAGTGCTTGAGTTTAGGTCTTCTTCTTTAAAGAGGTTCTGTGGGATTCTAAAAATCAATCAAACAAGCTGACACTTATCTGGGGCTTCTATCGGCCCTCTGCAGCTGTAATGTCCCGCGCTGTCCTCCTACGATGCTCCGTTTCCCGCTGCCGGTCCCGGTTGCGTCATCGGGAGCTTACTGCACAGCCGCAGTGTAATAACTCGTGTGATTACACTGGGACCAACGGGAAACGGAGCATCGGAAGAGGACGGTGTGGGACATTACCGCTGCAGGGGGCCGATAGAAGCCCCAGGTAAGTGTCAGCTTGTTTGATTCTTAGGATGCAAAAGAACTCCTTTTAAGTGAGAAGAATAAGGTGGCTGCTATATTAATTTCCTTTTAACCACTTTAGCCTACAGGGTTGAGATTTTTTTTTTTACATCTGAGCAACTTTCACCTCCCATTCATTTGCCAATAACTTTAGCACTACTCATTACAATGAATTGATCTATATCTTGTTTTTTCCACCACCAATTAGGCTTTCTGTGGGTGATACATTTTGCTGAGAATTAATTTTATTCTAAATCCATTTTAACAGGAATATTAGAAATGGAAAAAATTCATTATTGCTCAGCTTTTGGCCATTATAGTTTGGTAAATAAAGTACATAGGTTTTAATTATTTGTAGCATGTATTAATTTCAATTTGTCCCGCTTATTACACCATTTAAATTATGTCCCAATCACAACGTATGGCGTCGATATTTAATTTGGAAATAAAGGTGCATTTTTCCAATTTGCGTCCATCACTATTTAGAAGCCCATAATTTAATAAATCATATTGATATACTCCTTTGACATGAATATTTAAAAAGTTCAGACCCTCAGGTAACTATTTATGGGTTTTTTTTTTTTTTTATTATTGTAATTTTTTATTTTAATTTTTTATTAAAACTTGTATGTGGGTAATTTTTGGGTTGGGAGGTAAACAGGGGATTTTTAATGTTTAAAAATGTATTTATTCAGTACAAAGTGTTTTTTAGTGTAGTTTGCTATTTGGCCACAAGATGGCCACAGTCAAAAAGTCCTGGGAGCCATCGATCTTGCTCCCAGGAAGAAGTATGAAGAGGGGTAACTTTTTGATCTCAGAAAAGCCGCAGCGTCTGAAGAGACGCTGTCGGCTTTTCTCCGGGGGGGTCCAATCAGATTTATAATCCCTTTCATTGATCCCAGCGATCGGGGGGGGGGAGTGGGGAGTGCGCGCGACCCGCGGGAGTGCGCGCAGCCTAACTGGACCAAAATGTTCGTCCAGTTAGGCTCAAGTGGTTAAACTATATGAGTTGACTGGCAGCCCTGCTGATCTATGTCTCTGCAGAAGTGTCTGAATCACCAGAAACATGCATGCAGCTAACCTTGTCAGATGTGACAATAATGTCAGAAACACCTGATCTGCATGTGCTTGTTCAGGAGCTGTGGCTAAAAGTATTAGAGACAGAGGATCAGCATGATAGCCAGGTAACTGGCATTGCTTAAGGCTGGTTTCACAGTGAGACGTTGCGTTTTAGGGGACGTTATGGTCGCATAACGTGCCCCTAACGCAACGCCTGGTGGTGTTGGAGCAGGACGCTGCCAAGAGCCGCGTTACAGGCAGCTCTTGGTGCGCCTGCTCTGTCGGAGGCACTGTGGAGACCACGTGAGCGGAGCTCTCCGCATCACATGGTCCCGCCAGCCAATCCGCGGCCGCTCCATGATGTAAACACTGCAAGTGCAGTGAATAATAAGTAGCCATGTGCCTGGCTACGTAGCGGCCTCTCCCCGCCTCCTCTCCGCCCATAAAATGAAAAAAAAAACCCTACTGAGCATGTGCAAACAGTCTAACGTGGCTTAGCCGCGTGTAAAGTACTGCATGCAGTACGTTATGTCGACGTGCTGCGTTACAATGTAACGCAACGTGGGCACTGTGAACAGCCCATTGATTTTTCATTGCTGTGCGTTGCAGGCTGCGCTAATGTGCACCTGTAACATCCCACTGTGAAACCAGTCTAAAAGGAAATAAATATGGCAGCCTCAATATGCCTCTCACTTAATTTCTCCTTCAACTGCTCACTTTTTTCACTGTAGTGGTCCTTTAAACAGTTGAAATTTGACAGTTGGAAAATGACAGTTTAAATAAGACAGTTAGAAAACGGCAGTTAAAAGTTGAATTCATTTTCCTACTGTCATTTTCCAACTGTCAAATTTTAACTGCCATTTTCCAACTGTCAAATTTTAACTGCCATTTTCCAACTGTCAAATTTTAACTGCCATTTTCCAACTGCCATTTTCCAACTGTCACATTTTAACTGCCATTTTCCAACTGTCACATTTTAACTGCCATTTTCCAACTGCCATTTTCCAACTGTCAAATTTTAACTGCCATTTTCCAACTGTCACATTTTAACTGCCACTTTCCAACTGCCATTTTCCAATTGCCATATTTTAACTGCCATTTTCCAACTGCCACATTTTAACTGCCATTTTCCAACTGCCACATTTTAACTGCCATTTTCCAACTGTCACATTTTAACTGCCATTTTCCAACTGTCACATTTTAACTGCCATTTTCCAACTGTCACATTTTAACTGCCATTTTCCAACTGCCACATTTTAACTGCCATTTTCCAACTGTCACATTTTAACTGCCATTTTCCAACTGTCACATTTTAACTGCCATTTTCCAACTGTCACATTTTAACTGCCATTTTCCAACTGTCACATTTTAACTGCCATTTTCCAACTGTCATTTTCCAACAGCCAAATTTCAACAGTTTTTCGACTGCCATTATTTTCCAACTGTCATTTTTCAACTTCCATTTTTCACCAAACACAAGCTTTGAGGTCCTCAATGTTGAATGTTGATTTGCCACCTCATTTTGTGTTCTGGGGGCTAGATTTGCATCACGATTTGCACCGCGATTTGCACAATTTAAAACTGTCTATCTCTAACAGTGACAGGTGTCAGATATGGTGGCTGGATAGTGCAATGGTTAAGGGCTCTGCTATTCAGTAAGCCAGCACCTATTCCGTAAGGAATTCTTTGGGCAAGACACTCTAACACTGCTACTGCATACTGAGTGCGCTCTAGTGGCTGCCTCGCAAGCGCTTTGAGTCCGACAGGAGAATTATTATATGGATAACTGTAGAAAGGGAGTGGTAGAATAAGCCTATGTTGGCTTTTTATCTTCCTATCTTGCTTCCAGTCTAATGACCCATTTATTGGCTTCAGCTTTCATAGTGGTTCTCTTTCCAGGCTAGCAGCACTTTTAGCCACCTTTGAAACCTGTCCACACATTCTCTTACCTTAGTGTTTGGTACTTGTGTTCCTCCAAGATGGTGACCCTCTTTTTCTTGGGCTACTTCAAATGTATTTATTTATTGTGCATTATGGTGATTTATTGTTGCTGAGTTGTTTTTCAGATTAACTTGCACTGGTTTTTTTCTTGATAAAGAGGTACTTTGTTGCTTTGGAATTTTGGATCATCTTGATTACAGAATGAATTACAGATCTGTTTGTATTAATTTTTTGGAGTGCCAACCATTTACTTCTCTTTACAAAAATGTATGGCGCGTGTTTTGCTCTGCATGGCAGTATTAATTGAAATGAGACAGCAGTGTGTTGGCACAGAAATGCATGCAGCAGTTTATTGTCAGAACACACTGCTGCACAGCACATGAGTCTGTAACACATTACTGAAATAAGCTCAGCAATGCAGCAGTGCATCCTGACCTTCGCGGTTGTTATCAAATTACCATTTTAAAGGACCATTACAGTGAAAAGGTAAGCAGTTAAAACCTTTCAGAACCAACATGTTTTGGACTAGTCGAGTTCCTCATTGGGGATACAAAGGGTTTTCTTTGTTTTTTAAAATAATTTCCTAAATGGCAGTTGCTAAGTCTAACTGCCAAAATAGGACCAGCCAGCATCCCTACTCGCACACTATTTTGGCAGTCAGACTTCACAATGGCCGTTCAGCAAATGCTTTTGAAAACAAAGGGAAACCCTGAGACTCCATCGTGAGGAGATGGACTAGTCCAAAACCTGTTAGTTCTGTCAGCTTTTGAAGCAGACCTAAACTGAGAGGTTCCTCTCTGCTCTAAGGAGATAAGCAACAGCATCATAACTTTAAAGAAAAACATTTCTTTGTTACAACTTACAGAAATCTTACAAAAACCCTGCAGTGTTTACTTTCTGGTGTCCTAGGAACACAAAAGGGTTAACCTCCTGTGTTTACATATTAGCCCAAACTATGGCATAGAGTGGCACACCTGACTGCCCTAATTTACACTTGCTGTTTACTTTGTTGATAAGGCCTATTTAGACAGGCTAATCTCTCTAGACCAGGGCTTTGCACCTGTGGTACGCTTGCCACCGGTGGTACTTTGCTGTTGGCCAGGTGGTACACACCAGATTTGCCTGCCACTTTTTTGTCCCCCTGCCACTTGTCCTGGTCCTGTCCTGCCTCCATAAAGTTTGGCTCCTCCACCCTCGCTCCTTGCTGTGCTGCTCTGCAGCATACTTCAGACCTCAGATTAGTGTGGAGGAGACAGCCAGGCCAACGGTGCACAGTGATGGCGCAGATACAGAAAGTGACATCACTGCTCATTTGAAGTTTACACACTGTCACTGTGCACCGCTTGCCTGGCTGTCTCTTCTCTGCGGCTGGCTTACCAATGATCTGAGATGTGAACTATTCCGCAGGGCAGAACAGCAAGGAGTGAGCCGGGCGGGGTAGTCGAACTTTGTGGTGAGTCACTGCCTAGCTCTCAAGTGGTGGGGCCAGGCTACCTATAATTAAGCGTGGGGGTGGGGTGGGACTTGTATGGCTACCTATACTGGCAATCTACCTCTAGATTGCCAATACTAACAATATGTAGGCTAGCAATCTAATTGTAGTTTTTTTTTTCCCCCACCAATGCCTCCTACTTTTCCCCTCCCAAATGCCTTTTTTTCTTAAAGTGTACCTTGTAAGAAAAAAGTGACCCGGGGGGTACTTACCTCAGGGAAGGGGAGGCCTTTGTATCCTAAAGAGGTTTCCCTCTTCCTCCTCAGTAGATGGGATCCAGTGCTGGGAGCTCCATAGTTCTCCTCATCGGTGTGTGCGCATGCGCAGTAGCTGCTCTCCATTCAGGCTCCAGCAGAAACAGCAAGCCCGATCGCATCCAATCTCCTGTGCAGGCACACTGGTGGTACTTGAAAGTTTTCAAGCAATTTTAGTGGTACAATTAGTGGAAAGGTTAAAAAGCCCTGATATATAACTCCTTGAATAGGTGGGAGGAGGGAAACAAAATGTATAAAAAATGAAAAAACATTTGAATGTAATGATCGATCTTACCTCAACCAAGAAATAGTGTATCAAAATGATTTATTGGGACACTAAAAAGACGATGAGTTTCACGGGTCTAACTAGCTTCCTCAGGTGAATAAAGTAGGCGCTCCAAGAACATTGTGATCTGTATACAGGAGAAAAGGTGAATTCAAACAGGCCCAGTGTCTGTGCAGATCACCACGGACTTGGAGCACCTATTAGAGGGTGTTTATTGACCTGAGGAAGCGTACTATATGAGAGGCATATGCATTACTTTTTATTCACTCTATTTAGTGTCCTTGAACGTTCTTTACTGCCATTGATAAGTATGTTATTTCTGTCTTGTTCTAAATCGTTAACAAAGACAACTTTAACAAGACCTGAGGAAGCAGGTAAGAGCCATGAAAAGTGTTGTCTTTTTATTGTCACAAAAAAATACCATCATCCCAGCCTCTATGGAAGCGCAACCGCGCAAAACTGCTTTCAGGCTTATAGAATCTGCAGCGGTACGTGTGTAACCACTGTTCATGTGAATCTATATTGCAGGTTGTGGTGTCACTGAAATAAATGCTTGCACATCATTCGCAACCAAATCATTTCTTCTTCTAATCTTTGATGTTGACACCTTGTGTGGTCTGAGCATGCTGCAGCAGTGTACCAAGGGCGATTGTCGGGTCCATAATGTATTGCGTAAAATGAAGAGCAGAGAGCGTGCATCATCCGTCCAGATTTGTGCATTTATTGCGGATAGGCAAAAACCAGTGCAGATACAATACGGTGCATAACATGAATCATCTGTATTACATGTTTGATGTGCATATCATAGTTGGCAGACTTATCTGTATTCCCGTAATTAGCCCGTCAGTGATGGAGGTGGGAGCATGGGAGTGAGATGGGCCTAGCGACGGCCGTTTCGCGTCCTCCTGGACGCTTGGTCACGCTGCGCTCCACTATGCGCCGGCGACGCTTGGCCACAGTTTACATACGGGAGGGTCCGCCTCCCCTGTGGCGTCACAACGCCGGCGCTGATTGGAGCTCAAGAATTCCTCCAATGGAAGAGTCCGCGACGCATGATGACGTAGACGGTGGCCAAAGGATAACACTGCGTGCGCTCCAGCTTGCCGCATCGGCGTGCGTCATGTCTGACGCGTCCCGCACCACCCAATCACTGCACTGGCAAAAAGCGTGTCGGGCGGCCCAGCCTGCAAATCAATACAGCCGTTCCCGGTTGCTCCAGGATCAAGTATAGATCATTTTTTTGATAGGGTGATGAAAGACATAAAGGCTGAGATATATCAAACCATGGTGCCTAACTTGGATAGCGAGGAGAGGAAAGCCCTGACATGGCTAAAGCAGAATAAGGAGTTGGTGATAAGAGGAGCGGACAAGGGTGGCAACTTGGTTATTATGTCAGCCACCCAATACCAAAACGAGGCCGAGAGGCAATTGGGTGACAGGTCTACATATTGTCCGCTCCAAGTAGACCCAACCCTTAAGTACCAAACAAACCTACGTTCTCTGCTTCGCAGAGGCGTAGAGAGGGGATTTCTTCCACAAAAATTGGCCCGCGATCTGCTTCCTTCCCATCCTCGCTGTCCGGTGTGGTACCATATACCTAAAATGCATAAGTCTGTGACCGCACCGCCGGGACGTCCCATAGTTTCCGGCTGTGGGTCCCTCACGGAGAGGCTGTCCAGATACCTCGACCATCTCCTGCGCCCCCTCCTTAAGGGGGTGCCCTCTTATTTGAGGGATACGTTGGAGGTTCTGCAGATGGTGGAGCGTGCCACGTGGGTCCCCGGTGACAGACTGGCCACTATTGATGTGGTCAGTCTGTACAGCCGTATTCCCCAGGATCTGGGGATTGAAGCTGTTAAGCATTTTTTGAAGCGTACCGATAGAGATGAGGAATATATTGTCTTCGTCTGTGAATGTTTGGATTTTGTATTGAGGCATAATGCCTTCATGTTTGATGGACAATGGTACCATCAGATAGCGGGTACGGCCATGGGGACCCCCGTGGCATGCTCCTTTGCCAACCTCTTTCTGGGGGCGTGGGAGGAGTCTGCTGTGCTCTCGGACAAGAATCCATTCCGTCGGCACATCAGACAATGGTCGAGGTATGTGGACGATGTCCTGGTGGTGTGGTCAGGTACGGACATACAATTTGAGAGCTTTCTGCGCTATATTAATAGCAACACAATTAATATGGAGTTCACTGCAGAGATGAGTGATGTAGCGGTGACTTTTCTTGATTTAAGAATTATGGTTAAGAACAATGATTTGTGTTGCGAAGGATATAGGAAGCCAACGGCAACGAATTCCCTCCTTCACGCTAAAAGTTTTCATCCCCAGCACGTTGTTAAGGCCATTCCATATGGCCAGTATTTGAGACTACGGAGAAATAATGCCGATGATAAAGAATTTGAAATGCAGGCAGCTGATTTAACTAAACGTTTGTCCAATAGGGGTTATGAGGCCACATGGTTGGAGGAGGCATATCATAGGGCTAAATGTCAGTCCAGACAGAGCCTCTTGACATCCAAACAAAGGCCAAGACCGTTGCGGGACCGGATAACGTTTACTTTTGATTACACACCCATGGCCAGTCTAGTCAGGAAAGCCATTTTTACTAACTGGCCCTTGGTAGAAAGGGATGACACCCTGAGGCAGGCCCTTGGCGGCCCCCCGAGGGTGGCATTTAGGAGGGCACCTACGTTAGGTGATATGCTGACTAATAGTGAGTTCATCTCCCCCAAGAAAGGAAATTGGCTGGATACAGGCATGCCCAAAGGGAATCACCGATGTGGGCATTGCAAGTTTTGCCCTCGTATGATTCCCAAGAAGCGTGTACAGGTAGGAAAAGAGAGCTTAGCGGTTAATACCCTAATCACTTGCCAAACTAAATATGTTGTATACGTCCTCTTCTGCCCCTGTGGACGTTATTATATAGGACAAACCACTCGTCCCTTGAAGGAACGAGTGGGAGAACATGTGGGGTCGGTGAAAAGTGGAAAAGGTTGTGCTCGGTTTATTGCTCATATGAGAGATGAACATGAAGGAGATGTAAAGGGGTTAAAATTCGCAGGTTTAGAGAGGATAGATAAGGAGAGGAGGGGTGGGGACAGAGCAAGGAAATTGTTGAGAAGAGAAACCTGGCTAATTTTACAGACTGAAGCCCTGGGCCCTGTTGGCCTCAATGATAAGGTCGAACTCTCTAGTATGTTGGATCCATGACTTATGATGTGTGTCTTCAAGTAAATGAATTTATGTGCGTTTTCAGGGACTGAATGCGCATGATGATTACAACTGCTGGTTGTCCTGTTAGGCGATGAAGCCTCCCCTTCTTGTTTTCCCTTCTCACTCCTGTGTCCTTTCCCTTCTTCTTCCCCCCCCCCCCTGCTCCAGCCTTTTCTTCCCCCCCTCCCCTCCCCCCCCCCCCTGTTTTACCCCTTCCCTTCCTTCCCTTTCCCTCCCCCCTCTCATCGTTTCTACTATGGGTTTCATATTGGATCAGTGAACGATCTAGGAACCATGTAACAGCTTATGAATATATGGAATGATTATATAATGTTTCTGCTCCTCAGCCCCAGCATCCAATTTTAATGTTGAAACACAATTTCACACTCACACAGTTTCTTCACTTAATTGTAATTCACCAGTGGATGAGCCAGTGACGTTTTGATTGACTGCCACATATATATACGGGCAGGATAGTGGATGGATGGCCATGGATGCACCTGACTAGCGTTCCACACGCTTTAATGGACATCACGCACCCTGCCGGAAATTTTGAAACCGGCATTTGTCCCCTGCAATACCAGGATGTAATGTATCCGGGTGGTGGAGTTAGATCAATTTGTTTGCGCTCCACGTGACGCGTGTTTATGCGGCCAGTGGGCCGCCCGACACGCTTTTTGCCAGTGCAGTGATTGGGTGGTGCGGGACGCGTCAGACATGACGCACGCCGATGCGGCAAGCTGGAGCGCACGCAGTGTTATCCTTTGGCCACCGTCTACGTCATCATGCGTCGCGGACTCTTCCATTGGAGGAATTCTTGAGCTCCAATCAGCGCCGGCGTTGTGACGCCACAGGGGAGGCGGACCCTCCCGTATGTAAACTGTGGCCAAGCGTCGCCGGCGCATAGTGGAGCGCAGCGTGACCAAGCGTCCAGGAGGACGCGAAACGGCCGTCGCTAGGCCCATCTCACTCCCATGCTCCCACCTCCATCACTGACGGGCTAATTACGGGAATACAGATAAGTCTGCCAACTATGATATGCACATCAAACATGTAATACAGATGATTCATGTTATGCACCGTATTGTATCTGCACTGGTTTTTGCCTATCCGCAATAAATGCACAAATCTGGACGGATGATGCACGCTCTCTGCTCTTCATTTTACATTGTCCATATCTCTTCCTTCATAGTATAACAGCGGAGCACACGTCCTGCATACAGTGTTTGTATACTAATAAGACTGTCAGTACATTATTGACCACCTGTCCACGTAAAACCCGCCTGAGAGGCTGGAGTCAATAATTCCCCCATTAGAGAGGAGAAGTGCCACGCTATTCCTATTCTCTTTAGTTCAACGCCATAATGTATTGCTCCAGGTTCCACAGAGATCACAGTGCCAATGCAAACTGCTTTCTTCCCATGTTGTGAAAGTTTCTTTGAGATGCAATGGTGTGTCATATAGGTGGTCTTTGTAATATAAAAACACACGTCTCAGTTATGCGGCACCGACAGGGATTGGCTGATGCCGGATAAGTGTGCTTTCTGGTTGTTTGAGACTCCATGCTAAAAATAGTGCCATTCTATATACTTACCATGAACTATGTATTCAATGTCAAAATACAGTAATTACAAATATATGAACCTTGGAGGAGCCATAGAACCTAGTCTTTAACAACAGCCTAAAGGTGGCCACACACAATCTAATAAAATGATCTGATTTCATAAAGTACCAAATGCTTTTAAAAAAAAAAAATATTCTACCATTTTTTTATTTTTTTAAAATAAAAGTTGATCAGCAGTGGTGGCGTTTTCGGATACATTTTTTTTAATGAAAATTGAATTGTGAAGGGTAGATTGTCAATTTCTTAATATATACACCCAAGCAATTTTCTTACGTTTTTTACGTTTTATCATTTAAAAAAAATGGGGAGAAATTGAACACGTGTAGGGAATGGAATGTAATCCTTGAATTGAAAATAATTTTTATAAAAAATTTAATGTTGCGTGGCAACCTTAAGAAGTTGGCCTTCACCAGTGTGAGTACTGCCGGGGATTTGTGCTGGTTGGTTGAGACTGCTGGTTAAGTTGGGTTGCAGATAACTGGGACTCTACTGTGTGTGTATATCCTTGATAACAAGTTTCTTTTCCTGTTTGCTTTGAGCTTTGATGCTTTGTTTAACGTGAACCACGTGGCTATGGTGTGCAAATATCAAAGATAATAGAACAAAGGCATATCTTAATAAACATTTATATATTCCCTAGACTACTGCAAATATGCTGAGGTAAGATAAAGTTTACTTGTCAATACGTTTTTTTTTTCCCCCTTGGACTGTACTATTTATTGCATGTTACGATTCATTACAGAGTGATTGATTACATGTCAGGTAGGCTGGAAACAGATACATGTTTCTACCTATTCTATTCATTCTTTACACCTTTGATTTGTGATGTTTGGTGATACAAACCAGGCCTATTGCCTATATCACATTTCTCGAGATTCCACTGGACACACGCGACCTTTGCCAAACACATTAGCAAACCACACAGCGATACTTCTGTCTTGACATGAATAAAAAGAATGTTGCTCCTGAGCTTGCACATTCTCTGCCTAGGCACCAAAGGAAGTCACATGGGGAAGCTTATGAAGGGAAGGAGCTTGGAATTTTATGGCAGAGCTAAGGACACCAGCTTATGAGCCAGCAAATATATAGTAGATCCCTTTGATCATTTTTCATTAAATAATATTTAGAAGAAATGTGTTTAAATCTTGAACATGTGCTGATGAATTTATTGGTGGCAGGAATGTCGCCAGCAAGGAATCACTACTTGATCCCTCTATGCTGGGAGGGGCAGAGGATGGATTGAGTGGTGGGAGAGTAAAGTCATTGGGCGGCCAGAGTGAGTAATGAGAACCATGGTCTCGGCCAGCGATCGAATGACTCAATCCACTAGGTGGAGCGTTGGCCAAGGCGTCGGAGGCCACTATACACACACTAGATTCTCAGCAGAGGGGGCCATTTGCTGCCGCCTAGGCCCTGTTTCATTTAGCATGTATGTGGGGCTTTAGAAGCATCCATCTCCTTCAAAATACTACAACAGAGGGGGGGGGGGGTACAGAATTGTTTGGCAAGATTCAGTAGTTAAGGCTGTTTTCCATAGGCAGCTGGACTGCGTGCTCAATCAGCAGTTACCAGGCAGCAGCAAGCAGTTGTGAGAGTTCGACAGTCTTTTCAGTGCCTATCAACTGCTTTTGGAAACGTTTCCTGTTTCCACTACATGTGGATTCTGGTTGCAGAAAAACTAACTCCAATAAATGCCTATGGGCCTTTTTCCACTAAACGCGATTTTTCTGATGCTGATTTTCCATAGGCATTCATTGGAGTCAGTTTTCTGCATCCAGAATCCGTGTGTAGTGGAAACGCAGGCCCTTAAGGCTCTTTCACACAGGCAGCTGACAACCGGTGAAGTCACTGCCTGTCACCAATCCATAGTCTGAAGGCGGCCTTAGGCTGTTAGTGTTACCTTTGTGGTCCAGCAATTTCCATCAGGATAACTCACAGCATGCAGTGTGTTACCGTGTGGCGCACACAACTATGAAGTCAATGGACTGCAAGGTGCCCTGTATGATTCACATTGCAGCAGTCAGCTGCAACTTTACATCAGTTGCGTTGCCATCCTAGGTTTTAGTATGCGTAACATATATATAGTGTGAAAGGAGCCTCAGAGGCACACCACCTTCCAAAGCATCGTGTTGAGCTCAGCCAGCTTGGCCACTAGGATGGATTCAAGCAGTCAGTAAGTTTGTAGCTTGCTTTGGGAAACAAAACAAATTTACTTTATCAAACATCCCTATCTTTTTATAAAGACCATAAAAAGGGGCGTAACGGTGCCAAGCTTAGACGCGAACAAGGAAACTTTTTTTTATAACTTCCTCATTGCAAGTTATACTTCTATATACTACTTGTATATAATTATGAGGGAGTGCCTGTTTTAGTTCTGGGAAATATAGTGTATTAAAGACAAAGACCTATTTCTGAAGCTTGCATATTGTTAAGTGGCAATACAGTGCACACTAGTGCTCAAATACTGATTTACTAAATTGAAGCTTGATATAGCTGTAATACAAAACTTTGGCTTAAGGTGCATACACACCTTTGACTTTTATGTTGGGGATCATGACCCGATTTCCTTTGGTCGACATCGCTGGGCCGGCCTGTACAGACGCGTGTCAGCTGTGTAGCGTTCTGTTGCTATCTGGGCTGTGGAGTTGGTGCAAAAATTATCCAACTCCTCAGTTTATGAAACCTCCGACTCCAGGTACCCAAAATTGTTTTGACTCCACAGCCCTTGCAGGACTATGAAGTGGGTAGAAATATCAACCGACTCCTCAGTTTATGAAACCACTGACTCCATGTACCGAAAAAATTGCTCCGACTCAAACTCCAACACCACAGCCCTGGTTGCTATGCGGACGGACGATGGAACGGTGCTTACGTTACGCCACACAGGGGAGCGGTGTGCACAAAGGAGTTGGCTTTCGCTTAGCCAAGTTGATACGCCGGATGGATCGTTTGCAGAGCAGAGGTCAGGGGTTACTGTACACACATTTGAGGTGGTTGTTATAGTTCGGCTGAGAATGCCTCGGTCGGCTTTAGTCAAGCTTGTGTACAACCCTTTAGTTGTGCAATGGCTGAGCAATGTGATTGTATTCTGCCCAGTACATGATATGAAGAGAACAGTGGACTCCTGTAACCCTCTGCACATCAGGAGCTGTGATTGGGTCCATTAAAATCAATAGGGATTGTTGCACGCATGGGCACACTGCCTCGTGGACACACTGCTCGCATCATTAACATTCACATCAGTCATGGCTCCATACAGAAACTACCACACTGCAGACAGCCATAATAAGTTGGTATACTCTGGGCTGGGGGGACTCCTCACACTTTTTTTTCCCTTCCTGCTTGCTACCAGATCCAATAGCTAGGGGCCCCTGTAGTGCTTTGGGGTATGGGATGAATGCCCTGCCTGCAAGCAATTTTTACAAAAGCCAGAGGTGTACCATCTCCATTCTGTTTTCATTGCGGGGGTGGGGGGGGGGGGCACACACTTGTCATTTCTGCTTTACACAAAGCTGAACAGGAGTACCATGTAAAGGTGCTTTTGATATTTGAGCTAAATCTCACATTGACTTATTGAGTTTGACATGCAATAAGCTGCAGTAGTGTATGAGTGGGGTAATGCAAAGTTACTTTTTTTTTTTTTTTTTTAAATTAATCCTACTATTTTGTGCAGTTTCTTTTGGGGGGTAAAGTGGAGAAGGGATGGAGTACCTTTCTTGTGTTTCTGCGTTCCCTCTCTAACTTTCTCTGTGACACCCCGATCTCTTGTTAGCGTTTTTGCTATCTGTGAGACAGGAAGTGAGGGGAATTCATCCTTATTACAGACAGGAAATGCTTACAAATCCAGTACCGGGAAATTCAAAGGGCAGGAGAAACTTGCAACAACCACAGCACTTCTGTATGCAGGTTACAGGCTGCTGGTAATGGGGAAGTCTTTACACTCAGTTGGCTGCCAGTATTCCTCTGATTTCTTTAGGTATGTAAAATCAGTAATGTCATACAATTACATTATTGATTTATATTGAGCCATGAAGTGGCCTCCTCATAAGTAAAAGGACTGCTCAGATGACTTTCCCCGCTGTTTGAATGGTATGGCTTACAAGTCCACCGTGTCCGCACTCCTCTTTTGAATTCGCACCCCACATGGCTGCCAGCATTCTAGCACATTGGGCAGGTGTGTGGTGTCACACATTCAATGCGCCGTCAACCGCGTGGGGCGCAAATCCAGTAAAGGAATGGCAGCAGGCGGTGGAGGGTACAGTATAACTGCACGGGGTACATGTACATTATGAGGGGGCAGTGGCTGAGGGTGACGAGGTGGCGTCACAAGGCCGATTGCTGCCTGTGTTATATGGCAGCCAACGGATTTCTCTCCGATCAGAGAGAAATCTGTCTATTTGTCGATCAGCCACCAAATTCACTAGATTTATGGGCACCTTTATATTGTATAGCTGTGAAGAATAAGTGAGATTTGGATGTCTCAGCGTGTGTTCTTGAAGATTGCTTTTAAATTTCATGTAAATTTGGTTATACTTCATGAATAGTCTGAAATAAAAGCATCATGTATCAGTGTACTTACAGTACAATCTAGATAATGGCTTCTATAAATACGAGGAGTCATTCAGCAAGGGTGCCCATTACACTGCCTTATAACTACCTCGTATCTCATCAAGCTGGAGGAAAAAAAATCTACATTATCAGTGAAAATGATAAATCTGTTATCAGCAATAGCAGCCTTGATATTTCCTATAGAAAGATGTGAGCCGCCAGTGAAATGCTGACTACAATGCGCTGTGTACATCCCCCTCCAGCTGATATTTCACTTGTCCTTTGCAGAAAGACAAGGCGTTTGTGTTTACTCAGCGGATCTGTCGGTTTTTTTGTGGTCGATCATTATATTTCCAGACATAATTTGTGTGCCCTTCATATAATCTAGCATGCTAGTTACACTGGCGGTTGTGACTTACTTGCCATAATCCCCTCATTAGACTAACTCATTCCATAACATTACATTACATATGTGTCATTTCCTCATGCTTAAAGAGACCCTGTTACATAGGCTCAGAAGTAAAATATCTGTGACCATGCAGTTATGTCTAATGCCTAGTCTGTAATGATCACTGGCATGTAGTGCCAAATTCCTGGCGTTCATTCACGTATAGTATTGCCACTTAGTTTGTAAGCATTTGGCACGGTTGTTGTCTCCCCTCTTCCCCCAATCCTCGTTTACCCTTCCCACTGGCTGACTTGAACTGCTTGTTCTTTATAGCAAACCTGTGTGAAGATTAGTAACTTACGAGATAATTGTAGTACAGCTAACACATAGAACATTAGTAGCAAAGAAAAGTCTCATTATCTATTCAAAAGATGTTCTCTGAGCTACAGCCCTGTTTTCTGAAGCACTTAAAGGGACTCGGAGCTGCATTAATTAAAACATTTTATACATACCTGGGGCTTCCTCCAGCCCCATACCCATGGATCGCTCCTACGCCACAGTCCTCAGTCTTCCCGCAGCTCCGATAACCGATCCCCACACTCCCGTAAGTCGGGCCAGTCTACGCAGGAGAAGTGCACCCTCTACGTATACCCAAACAGCACACTTCACTTACGTCAGACTGGCTCCGACTGACAGAAGTGCGGGACCCGGTATCAGAGCTGCGGGAAGACTAAGGACAGTGGTCTGAAGACTGAGTGATCCAAAGGTATGGGGCTGGAGGAAGCCCAAGGTATGTATAAAAAGTTTTTTATTTTATCCAGCTCTGGTACACTTTAAACAACCATGGAACCAACATAATACGCTAAAAGGTTTTCGCGTGGGGGGGCTGGAGGAGAGGGTATCCCTATACGCGGATTGCATGGTGTTATACCTGGAAGACCCCAACAATTCCATAAAAGGTGTACTTGACATATTCAACTCCTTCTTGATATCAGGACTACAGGTTAATTGGAGTAAGTCCAAATTACTCCCTCTCACCCATTGTACCTTAACTAACACTCCACTTGACTCAGTCAGTAGACTTAAATATCTGGGTGTTTGGGTATCTAATAACACTTTGGATTTTTACCAAGATAATCTCCTCCCTTTATTACAAGAAACTAAACGTAAACTTACTGGCTGGAAATGCCTTCCTTTGTCCCTTATTGGCAGAATTAATTTGGTCAAGATGAAACTCTTGCCCAAATATACTTATCTATTTAGGAACTCTCCTATATGGATAAATAAAAACTTCTTTGCACAATTAAATTCGTTGATTAGCACCTTCATATGGAACAATAAAACCCCCCCGCATCAGCCTTAGGAAACTACAAAGACCTTGGAAGGAGGGAGGACTTGCTTTCCCCAATTTTTACAAATACTTTATAGCTAGTCAGTTGGTGACTGCTCATTGGTGGCTCGCTCAAGACCAGTCCAATTCTTCCATGGTTTTAGATGCAGCATATCTGGGCTCTTATGAGGCTCTCACCCAAATTCTATATAGGGGACTGAAGGCGCCATACCCACTGACAGCTAATATGAGAGTTATTGTTAGGGCTTGGAATGTGGTACACTCCTGGTATAATGCCCCACCACATAGACTATCCCCAAATACCCCCATATGGAACAACCCAACCCTTGCCCAATTCTATACTATACCCGACCCAATCATCTGGATAAAGAAGGGTGTCTCCCAATTATCACACATCATATCAAATGGGACCATAATGGACTTTGATAACCTCAAAGAAAATTTCTCTCTTCCAAACAACTATTTCTTTCGGTATTTACAATTAAAACACGCATTTCATGCGCAATTTAAGAGATCAGTAAGTGTACAAACCTCAGAATTAGAGGATATCCTTAGAAATGAAAATCTCCAGAAAACACTCTCTACGCTTTATCAACATATAATCTTACTCACTGAGCCTCACACGGTATACAAACAGCCATGGTCCAATTTGTTTCCTACTATTGATGATGAGGATTGGGAGAATGCCCTTATAAAACCATTCGAATACCTAATTGCCTCAAAAGATAAACTAATTCAATTTAAAATATTACACAGGGCCTATATGACTCGTAGTTGACTTGCAAGATTCCAATCTTCGAGTTCTGCTTCCTGCTGGAGATGTGGGGAAGAACTAGCAAACTTTGACCACATTTTCTGGCTCTGCCCCAGGATAGCCTCACTCTGGGAGGAAATTTGTAAATATATCACTAAAATAACCAAAATAAGGGTCACTCCTGAACCACTACACTGTCTTCTGGGGGAAGTGACGGCCCTAGCCCCTACCAGAGCTCAAAGAACACTTTTGGGTCTATTACTGTTTTACTACAGGAAAAGTATATTATTACAGTGGAAACAACCCGACCCTCCATCAATCCCTTACTGGAAAAACCTAGTAAATTCATCCTTGCACCTATATAAGGCCGCATACATTGCTAGGGGATGTGCTGCTAAATTCCAAAAAGTTTGGGGCATATGGACAAGAAACAGGGAAACGCTCTCTTCAGAATAAAATTTTAGTCTAAAAGAAACTAGGGATCAAAGATGTCTTTCTTTCCTGGGGCTCATACCTGCAACTTACATCACTCCTCGTTAGGTCAACCTATAATAATAATAAAAAAAAAAAAAATGTTCGCTGGGACACGACATAAGAGGAGGGGGAGGATACCTTCAACTTTAAAATGCATCCTTAAGAATACATGCCAAATGTGATATGTGAGGTAATGTAGGAAATGCTACACACTGTATTGCATGCAATATGATACAGAATTAATTATCTGAATGTTGACTCTATTATAGATACAGCTTACTGTTAATACCCAACACCATTTATTGACTTCTTCTTAATGTCTGTACGTTGGAATCCCCAACTGTTTTTAGGGACTGTTGTATCTAAATGTATGTTCTCTTCTCTAAAAACAAATAGAAAGAAACTTTAAAAAAACAACAACCATGGAACAGTGAGAGACAGCTTTTACTGCAGGAAAGTTCAAAGGGTCATTATTTCTGCTTTGTTTGCTAACTTAAAAGACAGTTTGGGTTTTAAAACTGCAACTGTGACAGGATGATGCAATACTCCTTTTCTTTGCTACTAATGTTTTATTCATTATCTGTACTACACATACATTTCATTATATATTTTTTTCCGCTTCAGGTTTGCTTAAAGGACAACTGAAGTGAGATGTATGTGGAGGCTGCCATATTTATTTCCTTTTAAACAATACCAGTTGCCTGGCAGTCCTGCTAGTGTACTTGACTGCAGTAGTGTTTGAATAACACCAGCAACGCCTGATCTGCTGCATGCTTGTTCAGGGGCTAATGTTAAAAGTATTAGAGGCAGAAGATCAGCAGGACAGCCAGGCAATTGGTATTGCTTAAAAGGAAACCAATATATCAGCCTCCGTATCCCTCTCTCTACAGGTATCCTTTATAGGCCATCACTTTGCAGAATCTTATACTTTGTATTCTCGTCAGACCTAGTGCTGTCTGTAACCCTATTTATTGCCCAGTGCTGCATAATATGTTGGCGCTTTATATAAAATAAATATATACTATATATATTTACTTTGCCTTTACTATATTTACCCCTATTTAAGGGGACAGGTTACAGTTTAGATGTTGGTGCTATATAAAATAACAATGATATTCATTTTACTATTATTATTTTTTTCAGGTATGCTACATGTGCACCATTGTACTCTGTAACAAGACAAATTCTAATTCTCTAACCATTCACTGATCCTTCGAGTATGTTCAGGCAAATGTTGTGAATTTTAATAATAAATGTTTGAAAGGATACCCGAGGTGACATGTGACATGATGAGATAGACATGTGTATGTACAGTGCCTAGCACACAAATAACTATGCTGTATTCCTTTTTTTTCTTTCTCTGCCTCTTTCAGGCAGAGAAAGAAAAGAAGGAACACAGCATATTTATTTGCAGTATACCATTAGACAATGCAGTATAACGGCTTGCAGTATACCAATGGACTGCATGCAGTGGTTTACTGTAAAACATGCACGCTAACAGTGACAGTGAAGTACTCTTTTCATTGACTGTATGCTTCACTATATCCAGCGCCCCTTTCCTGCTGTGCTCCTATTCCAGGAAACACAACGCAACTCCCACTGTGAACCGAATGGCTCATACACCCGAGCCACCGTTGTGGCAAGAGCCATAAAATAAAAAAACGCGACAGCTCGTCGACCAGGTCCCTCTGTGCAACAGCCGTACACACGGCGCACAGTGGGACACAGATTAGGTGGAAGCTGTCTCCGAAGGTTCCTCCCCCCCCACCGGAAGCTCCATACAGTGGCTTGCAAAAGTATTCGGCCCCCTTGAAGTTTTCCACATTTTGTCACATTATTGCCACAAACATGAATCAATTTTATTGGAATTTCACATGAAAGACCAGTACAAAGTGGTGTACACGTAAGAAGTGGAATGAAAATCATACATGGTTCCAAACATTTTTTACAAATCAATAACTGCAAAATGGGGTGTGCGTAATTATTCAGCCCCCTTTGGTCTGAGTGCAGTCAGTTGCCCATAGACATTGCCTGATGAGTGCTAATGACTAAATAGAGTGCACCTGTGTGTAATCTAATGTCAGTACAAATGCAGCTGCTCTGTGACAGCCTCAGAGGTTGTCTAAGAGAATATTGGGAGCAACAACACCGTGAAGTCCAAAGAACACACCAGACAGGTCAGGGATAAAGTTATTGAGAAATGTAAAGCAGGCTTAGGCTACAAAAAGATTTCCAAAGCCATGAACATCCCACGGAGCACTGTTCAAGCGATCATTCAGAAATGGAAGGAGTATGGCACAACTGTAAACCTATCAAGACAAGGCCGTCCACCTAAACTCACAGGCCGAACAAGATGAGCGCTAATCAGAAATGCAGTCAAGAGGCCCATGGTGACTCTGGACGAGCTGCAGAGATCTACAGCTCAGGTGGGGGAATCTGTCCATAGGACAACTATTAGTTGTGCCCTGCACAAAGTTGGCTCTTATGGAAGAGTGACAAGAAGAAAGCCATTGTTAACAGAAAAGCATAAGAAGTCCCGTTTGCAGTTTGCCACAAGCCATGTGGGGGACACAGCAAACATGTGGAAGAAGGTGCTCTGGTCAGATGAGACCAAAATGGAACTTTTTAGCCAAAATGCTAAACGCTATGAGTGGCGGAAAACTAACACTGCTCATCACTTTGAACACACCATCCCCACTGTCAAATATGGTGGTGGCAGCATCATGCTCTGGGGGTGTTTCTCTTCAGCAGAGACAGGGAAGCTGGTCAGAGTTAATGGGAAGATGGATGGAGCCAAATACAGGGCAATCTTGGAAGAAAACCTCTTGGAGTCTGCAAAAGACTTGAGACTGGGGCGGAGGTTCACCTTCCAGCAGGACAACGACCCTAAACATAAAGCCAGGGCAACAATGGAATGGTTTAAAACAAAACATATCCATGTGTTAGAATGGCCCAGTCAAAGTCCAGATCTGAATCCAATCGAGAATCTGTGGCAAGATCTGAAAACTGCTGTTCGCAAACGCTGTCCATCTAATCTGACTGAGCTGGAGCTCTTTTGCAAAGAAGAATGGGCAAGGATTTCAGTCTCTAGATGTGCAAAGCTGGTAGAGACATAGCCTAAAAGACTGGCAGCTGTAATTGCAGCAAAAGGTGGTTCTACAAAATATTGACTCAGGGGGCTGAATAATTACGCACACCCCACTTTGCAGTTATTGATTTGTAAAAAATGTTTGGAATAATGTATGATTTTTGTTCCACTTCTCACGTGTACACCACTTTGTATTGGTCTTTCACGTGAAATTCCAATAAAATTGATTCATGTTTGTGGCATTAATGTGACAAAATGTGGAAAACTTCAAGAGTGCCGAATCCTTTTGCAAGCCACTGTACATTGTGTATGGAGTTGCTGTTGCTAGTCCGCATACAAACGGCGGACTAGCGACAGTTGCGTCGAAGTTGCGGCGACAGGTGTTGCCGGCGATTGGCCAAGTTAATCGCCTGGCGACAGCTCTGACAAGCGACTGTTCGTGGCGCGCGCCTCATACACACTGGCGACCTGTCGCTGCAACCACGTGGCAGGCGCGGGTTGCGGCGACAGTTGTAGCCCATGTGTATGAGGTTTAACCTTCATGTACTGTATGTGAAAACCCTTTCCAAATGTCAATCTGCATCATTTCATCAACAGGTTTGTACTGTTGACCTCTCCTTTGGCAATAAGCCAAGACCAATTAACCTGGTTGTAACTTGTTACATGGATGTTAATCCTTTGCACTTGTAAAACAGGATTGTATTTTTATATGTGTTTTTAAGTTTGTTTTACATGTGCTGTTGTACATTCATGCTTTTTGGTGACCTTCAGTGTACCCTTTTATTTGAGACTTCTGCCAAAGAAGGGTAGGGTAGGTTTTTTTCTTTAGGCCTTTTTCACACTGGCATTCAGAAAGGGCTTATTTTAGGCTTCTTTGCAGATAGACAAAATGACAAGGTGTGACTTCCTCATATATTTGAATTGGAGAGTTCACACTAGCTCGAAGGCCCTGTTCACATCTAAAAACGCTAGCAATTACTGCTAGCGTTTTGCGGGAGTGATTTTTCCGCGATTAACACAGAAAAATCACTGGACACTGTTTTGGGAGCAATCACGATTAGCGGTTCTATACATCTTTATCTCAATTGCTCAGGAATCGCCTCTAAAATGCTGCATGTAACGCATTTGCGCTTAACGCTAACCGCAAAACGCCCGCGTTTGCAGCAGTGAGAACACTGCCATAGGCTAACATGGGCTAGCGGTTTGTGGTGAGCAGGAATTGCGTGATTCCCGCTCAAGTGGGAACGAGCCCTTATAGGTAGCATTGGCCTGGCTGTTCATTTGAAAAAAAATGTCCCTTGCTGCATTTTGATGACTATTGGCTGGCATCCTGCTTGTAATGGAGGCAATTTGGAACAACACCCCAAAACTTACAAAACAACTTTAAGGAAATCTTAAAGTAAATCTGTAACAAAAAAAAATAAAAATACAGGAGGGGGAAGCCCCTTTATCCTAATGAGGCTTTGCTGTCCTCTTCACTCTTCATTCTCCAGGATCCAGCATAAGCAGCCCCGGAAAAATCCCCTCCCCTGACAAGCTTTTTGGCTGTGGTGCAGGCGCAGTAGTGGGTGCAATATTTACCTACCACGCTCCTGCTCAGGTGCCATAGCGGCTTTCCAATGGGCTCCAGCAGAAATAACTGAGCCCGTTTGGGTCCGCTCAACTACGCAGGCGTAACTGCACTTACATATAAGTTCTTCTCAGTGCGATGGATATAGTTTAGTTCAGTAGATAGGAGGTGCTTACAATAGTGTTTCTCAACTGAACCTCGGTTACTCCAACAGATCATGGAGGGTCTGGTGAAATTAATGAAAGTGGCAAATACTGATCCAGTAATACCGATTCAATGATAACTACAATGCAAATAATTTGTTAAAAACCTGATCTAGTAAACTTGGTTCACGGTTGTCGCGCTCCTCCGTTGGTAATCTAAATTTTTTCTTGCATTTGTGTCTCGCTCTTTTTCTCTTCACACACTTTTGTATACCGTTTATATTTTTTCTTTTTCAATTATTCTGTTTCTTTCCCAATTTTAAGGGGACACAAGCTGCATGAGTCCTTTTTTGTTATTAATCTGTCAACAGCTGTTCGTAGAAGCTGCTTGTGTGACATAGGCTCTGATGCAAAGCTTTTTCCCATGAGTTGTCTCTCCATTTTTTTTTACCTCGTATTGGTATTCCTTTTCCATATCTAACAAGTAAACTTTTACTTAACCAGGGACAACCTACTGTATTTTAAGTGACTTTTCACTTGCTAAAAAGTTATCCTATAAATAAAGTGAAAAAACTAATGAGAAAGGCCATACACAATACATTTTGTTGGCCGAATTAGACATTAAAGTAAACGAACAAGTCTAAATTAGACAATTAGTCTAATTGGACACACATTGTAGTGGAGTTTTGTGTTTGCGATTGACAGAATGATCAAAATCACAATTGAAATGCAGAACCACAAAGTTGGTTATTGGTGATGTGGATCGCAGTGCTGATGTAATAAAATGTTGTATAGTATATGGAAGGCTTTAGTTATGAGCAGTGGCACTGCATGGCATTAGCTGAAGTGTTGCTATTATGCAAGTCTTAAGGCGCGTACACACACTGGATTCCCGTAGAATACCCGCCTCCGACAGTTTGCCTGTGTGTACAGTCTGTCGGCAGGCTGATAAGGCTGGTTTTGACAAACCCAGCCTTATCAGCCTGACGACAGACTGTACACACAGGCAAACTGTCGGCAGAACGGCCGCCCCGCGGGCAGGTCTGACGACCCGTCGTTTGCGGGAATCCGGCGGGTGTACGCGCCTTTAGCTACGTGCTGCATTTGTTTCTCAGCCCTTGGAGTTCCGGTTTCATTGTCTTATTGTTTTGTCTCTGGAGCGTGTATGTCTGTTAACCCGCCTAATTAATGATACTATAATTGAGATCATTGTGCTTCAAAGTATTTAAACACATGTAATTACACTTCAGAAAACATCTTATGTCGAGCTTCTTAAAAAGTACCTAAAATAAACAAGTTGATGTGAACTAATTGGTGTGTTTGTCATTGTCGCCAAGCAACATAATAAGGAATTACACTGCATCATGTGTATGATTGAAGCGCAATCCATTTATATGATATGTAAATATTTGAAATTGGTTTAGTGCATTGCAGCACCACATCTGGGAGAAATGAAATGATTGCTCTCTCCACCCATAGCTTGGCCTGTAATAATCATACCTCCCTTGCAAAGTCCACTGGGCCCTGGAAGGATGTTATGTCTGAGATTATGTGTGGGATTGCTGTTATTTGCATAAAACTTTAAAACTGACTTTCACTTATCTTTATAGCTTGTCCACGGTACAAGCAGTCCCCAACCTGTCAATGAGACCACCCCAACGAAAATGCAAAATTTATTTACGTGGGAACAAGGAAAACATTTTTTTTCAAAAAGACTGTAGCTTTTGAGAAAATCCATTTAAAAAAAATCAAAGAAAAATGACAATTACTATTATAGAAAATTTCATGTAACATTTCATAATTGCAATTAAGCAAAATTAGCACATTACAATTGTCACAAGGACAGAAGGAGGCACAAAGGGTCATAGAGGAGGAAAAGGTGGTACGGAAGGGCACAGTGGAGGCAGAGGTGGCACAGAGGGTGACATGGGTGGGGAGGGGCAGATGTGACAGAGGGGGGATACTGGAAGCAAAGAGGAGGTACAGGGGACAGAGAAGGCACAGTGTTCTGACTTAAAGGGGCACTATGACGAAACATTTTAACATTTTAAATATGTGCAAACATACCGTATATGAATAAGAAGTACGTTCTTTCCAGAGTAAAATGAGCCATAAATTACTTTTCTGCTATGTTGCTGTCACTTACAGTAGGTAGTAGAAATCTGACAGACGCGACAGGTTTTGGACTTGTCCATCTCTTCATAGGGGATTCTCAGGGATTTATTTTTTTTCAAAAGCATTTAGTGAATGGCAGTTGCACTTTCCAACTGCCAAAAAACTGTGTAGCGAGCAGGGAAACTGGACAGCATCACTGTTTAAATCCTTTTTAGGGAATATACTGTATAAAGAATAAAAACCTTGCTGAGAATCCCCTATGAAGAGAGGGACTAGTCCAAAACCTGTCGCTTCTGTCAGATTTATGCTATCTACTGTAAGTGACAGCAACACAGGAGAAAAGTAATTTATGGCTCATTTTACTCTAAAAAAATGTACTTCTTATGTGTCTGTTTGCACATATTTAAAATTTTTAAATTTTTTTGCCATAGTGCCCCTTTAAAAACGGATGCAGGTTAAAGGGAATGTCCAAGCAAAATAAAAGAATGAGTTTCACTTACCTGGGGCTTCTCCCAGCCCCATGCAGCCATCCTGTGCCCTCGTAGTCACTCACTGCTGCTACAGTCCCCCGCTGGCAGCTTGCCGACCTCGGAGGTCGGCAGGACGCATTGCGTACATTTTTACGCATTCCCGCTAGTGCAGGAACAGTAACACATACATTTTTACGCATTACTGGTTTAATGCGTAAATTTTTACGCAATAAACCAGCAATGCGTAAAAATGTATGTGTTAATGTTCCTGCACTAGCGGGAATGCGTAAAAATGTACGCAATGCGTCCCGCCGACCTCCGAGGTCGGCAAGCTGCCAGCAGGGGACTGGAGCAGCAGTGAGTGACTACGAGGGCACAGGATGGCTGCATGGGGCTGGGAGAAGCCCCAGGTAAGTGAAACTCATTTTTTTATTTTGCTTGGACATTCCCTTTAAGAATGAACCTAGAGTTGTGCATTAACCGGGGACTATTTATACTAGAAATGTACACTTATACATGCAAACATTAAAGGGAAGGTTCAGGGTGGCTCTTAAAAAAATAAAAATGCCCATCCACTTACCTGGGGCTTCCTCCAGCCGTGGGCAGCCAGGACGTGCCCTCGGCGCCGCTCCGCAGGCTCCCGGTCCCCTCCGGTGGCCGACCCGACCTGGCCAGGCCGGCTGCCAGGTCGGGCTCTTCTGCGTTTCAAAATGCGCCTCACGGGGGCGTGCTGACTTCATCGGACGTCCTCCGGGCTGTTCTGTGCAGGCGCAGTAGGAGGGGACCGGGAGCCTGCGGAGCGGCGCCAAGGGCACGTCCTGGCTGCCCACGGCTGGAGGAAGCCCCAGGTAAGTGGATGGGCATTTTTATTAAGAGCCACCCTGAACCTTCCCTTTAAGGTTCTTTTCCCACTGCAGCAGTAAACTAGCATTTTTTTTTTGTTTTGTTTTACCACATCGCTAAACTTACAGTGAACAGATCCTATGTTATAAATAGGATCCAGTCACACTTGTCAGTATGTAACCGATCCGTTGCAGTAAGTGGACTGCACTTCTGTGCCATCCGCGATAATCCCGTACAGACGAGTGCGTTTCCCATATAGCCTATGGTTAGATAATATTATCCAAACATTTTGTATAGCGCTTTTTCTCCTGTTGGACACAAAGCGCTTAAGAGGCCACCTTGCAGTGTTAGGCTCCCTGCACACTGCAAATCCGTTTTCCGATTCTGATTTGCAATTCCGATTTTTCCCAGAATACAATCAACAGAAAATGGAGGAGAAAACGCAGCATGCAGTAACTATTAAAAATCGTAATCGGATGTAAAAAACAATTCGGAATTGCATGCAGTGTGCAGGGAGCCTTGGGGAGTCTTGTCTTGAACGCCTTACTGAATAGGTACTGACCCTAGCCAGGAATAGAACCCTAGTCTATCATGTCAAAGGCGGTGCCATAAATCAGCACACTATCCAGCCACTCAGTTGAAGCGCATCCACGGCAGACTCCAGCCAGACCACAACAGACGATCATAGTGGACACTACACTATCCGCTCCCATGGCGTCCGTGGTCCTGCTGCAGATGGGAAAGCAGCCCAACTCCTGGTACCTTGGGTCGGGTCAGAGTATGTCTGAGTGGGTACCATATCTGAGGCCCTATTGCTCACACTGCCTGGGAAATGAAAGCATGCCATATGATAGAATATGGTAACATATCTGCATCCACTAATTAGAATGCAGGTTGAAAATGTCTGTTGCGATATGCAGTGAACAATTAAAATATCCAGTGGAAAAGGACTAGGTGATCATCGCCATAGGAAGGCATAGGTTCTTTTTATAGGGCAAAGTCAATTGGAATTTAATTAATTGGTCATGATGGTTCAATCAAATCTGCCAGCAATCAAATGGGACATTGATGCATGTATGGCTTGCTTTTAATGTGGTTTATCTATGCTAATTTCAAGTAACCTCTGGATCCTACTGATGTACCCATGGGATACATGTACCGTGTGTTTAAAACCTGGGCTCTAGGAGCTGCTTTGCCAAACATAGTGATATCGGACTGTGAAGAGGTCCACCTTTCAAGCATAATTTCTAGATGCTATTAAAAGAAAATCTGTAAACAAACTGTTCACTCCAAGAGAGACTGAATTGCAGCTTTGTTTTTCCTAGCAAGGTTTTCTGAGCAGCTGCGGTAGTCACTGGTGTGGAGAGAGTGTCAGAGATCTGTCAGGCTGGAGAATCACTTGTAAATGACATAAGTGGGTGTGATCTCCTCAGGTCTCTGAAGAATATGTCATTGCCCACACTTTAAGCAGAGGTTTCCTCTCTGTCAAAACTTGCTCACCTCCCTCTGTAATGCTGTTTTTTTCCCAGCTTCTTTGTTTAGGAACAATTCCATGTTATTCTCATAATCAGCTGTTCTGAATCGTTTGGTGCTCAGCGCAGCCTGTTTCTGTTTCTTTGAAGAAAAAAAACAAAAAATCCACCAAGTCTTAGGCCCCGTTCACACTTGCGTTTTGGCAAATAAACGGACCGGATCCTGACCTGATCCTGATCAGAACCGTACGGTTCCGATCCGGATCCGGTCCGTTTGTATCAGGCATGCATCAGGCTGCCATCCGGATCCGTGGGCAAAAAATAGCGAAATTTGAAAAAAAAATGTTGGGGTCAGCACAAGGTGCACCTGTAGAATCAGGTTCCTCCGCTGTAGGCCTCACCTCCACCTCCGACATTCTGCCAAACAGCTCCAGCACGTCTGTCACTGCTGCTCCACTCCAGACATGCTTGGCCCATGTGTCCCCATCCGAAATGGCCGCTTGCATACGCATAGGAAGTGGGGTAGAACGTCAGGTTTTTGTAGGCAGTGTGTTCTGTGCCTTCCATTCCCCATTGGTTTCTGTGTTCCTGATGGTGCTGTCAGGCTCAGGTCCGGCTCCGGTCCGGGTGCGTGGGCCGGCGATCCGGACCAAAAAAATAGCGCATGTTTGAAAAGAGTCCGGATCCGATCCGGCTCCGTACTGTACGGAACGGACGCGTGTGAACGTCCGCATAGACTTTACATTGCTATGCGGAACGTACGTTCCGTTTGTACAGTATGCGGTCCGGATCAGATCCGGAAAATCCGGATAGCGAACGCTAATGTGAACGGGCCTTAGGCAGGGCACACACTTGTCGCTGCAATATCGCAGACGGTTTTTCATTTTTTCACCGCTTTGCCATCACATTGTTGTTTTTCATTTCCACCTACGATTTTTGCTTTTACTTTGTGGTTTTCCATTTTGCAAGTTTACAGTAGAACAAGACTTGTTTGATATGCGTAAAAAAGCAGGAAGTTCTCAGATATTTTCACCACAGAGAAATGCAAAAAGACAAAACATGGACAACTGCAAAAAAAATTACAAATTCTCAAGTGACCCATTGACTTTAAAGTGAACCCGAGGTGAGAGTGATATGGAGGCTGCCATATTTATTTCCTTAGCAATATCAGCAATATCAGCTGCCTGGCTGTCCTGCATACCCTCTGCCTCTAATACTTATAGCCATAGACCCTGAATAAGCATATGCAGATGAGGTGTTTCTGACAGTATTGTCAGAAGTGACAAGATTGGCCACATGCTTGTTTCTAGTGTAATTCAGACACTACTGCAGCCAGATAGACCAGCAAAGCTGCCAGGCAACTTGTATTTAAAAGGAACCTAAACTGAGAAGGATATGGAATTTTCCTTTTAAAATAATACCAGTTGCCTGACTCTCCTGCTGATCCTGTGTCTCTAATACTTTCAGCCACAGCCCCACAACACGCATGCAGATCAGGTGCTCTGACTGAAGTCAGACTGGATTAGCTGCATGCTTGTTTCAGATGTGTGATTCAGCCACTACTGCAGCCAAAGAGATCAGCAGGACTGCCAAGCAACTGGTATTGTTTAAAAGGAAACATCCATATCACTCTCAGTTAAAGAGGAACTGTAACGACAAAACGGCCCCTGGGGGGTACTCACCTCGGGTGGGGGAAGCCTCAGGATCCTAATGAGGCTTCCCACGCCGTCCTGCGTCCCTCGGGGGTCTTGCTGTAGCCCTCCGTACAGCTGTGACGCAATATTTACCTTCCTGGCTCCTGCGCAGGCGCTCTGATGCCTCTCGGCGCCGAAGTAGGCGGAAATACCCGATCACCGTCGGGTCTGCTCTACTGCGCAGGCGCAAGTTTCCGGCGCCTGCGCAGTAGAGCGGACCCGACGGAGATCGGGTATTTCCGTCTATTTCCGTGCAGAAAGTCGCCACAGCGCCCCCGCTGGAGCCAGCAAAGGTAAATATTGAACTGACAGTCGGCACAGTCGCCGGCTGTTCGGAGGGCTGCGGCGAGACCCCCGTGGGACAGAGGACGGCGTGGGAAGCCTCATTAGGATCCGGAGGCTTCCCCCACCCGAGGTGAGTACCCCCCAGGGGAGATTTTTAATGTTACAGAGTCTCTTTAAGGTTCCCTTTAAAAAGCAAATAAATATGACAGCCTCCATATCACTCTCACCTTGGGTTCACTTTAAAGTGAACCCAAGGTGAGACCAACCCAAGGTGAGACCTGCAACAAAAAAATAGATACTTATCTAGGTAGAGGTAAGCCTCTGGATTTTGAAGTATGCCTGGAGCCCAGTAGGAAATTCAGATGTTTGTCCTTCTATTGTGGATTTTACGGGATTCAGCTATGTGTTTATCTGAGACATATCTAATATGTGCTTCACAAATGTTATTGTATTGTAATAACTGTTCATTACATAATGACATGCCTCCTAATTTGTAGCTGTCTCTCCCAAAAAGATTCCCCCAACCTCTATGCTTGTCCCCCTTCCAATGGTAAATGTGGGTTTTGTGTAATATATGGTGTATGATACAGGGAATGCCAAAGTTGTTGAAAGATTTGGCATCACAGCTGGCTGACAAATCTTCCTTCTTTCCAATGTTTCTTTATTGATGCGCACTCTGAATAAAATCCCAAATTATTTCTGATTTCCTACATTATTCGCATCCCATCATTATTTGCTCATGCTACATTTTTCAGATTGCTTTTTAAACTGTCCTTATAGCTTTCTTCTTACGCAGTATGACCAGAGTATGAGAAGCTCCCTGTTACATTTCTGTTATTGTTCTTGTCTGCAGCCGGTGCTGAGAGAGGCTGAGACCCATGCGGATGTCCTGTATCCTGCTGTTCCCTCAGTGAATAGGTGAAGAATGACGCAGTCTGCAGAGTTCCAATGAAGCCAGCTCAGTCTCCTTTGTACACCTTGACAGCCGTGACACTCATGCATAGTGTGACAACAAAGGTAAAGAGAGACAACGCTTTATTCCAGGCTTATGGAAACTGCTGCATACTAAACCCGGCTCTTGCATACAGATAATAACCTCATACATGTGCCAGCTATTGTGTGTCAGCAATGAGATTCACATTTATTTGTATAATGTTTGTTCACACTTGCTTGTATTATTTCCCAGATATTGCATCCATTTATTTTATTGATTAATAAAGGCCTGACTCCATTCTAAAGCGCTTGCTGAGAACACTGAACAAGTCACAGTAGTTCACATGTGCTCATGAAGCTTACAATCTAATGTCACTAATGCAGTCCTATACTTGTGCACGTGTAAAAGGGACTCGTTTGGGTGAAAACTGACCAACCAAACTACAGCAAAATTGTTTTACCAGGGGAGTTGTTTTTTTTAAAGTATTAAATAAACCTTTTCTAAGTTGAGTGGGTCATAAATCGAGAAGTCCATCACTTCCTCTTTTTTTAACCAGTTATAATATATATGTTACAGGCAAAGTACGAAATCAGGCATTCTATAGAATGCCTGAAGCGATTAGGAAAAACATGAAAAATGTCTGTTTCGTTACGTACTTTGCCGTCGTTCAGGCAAAGTGTAGAATACCCGGTTCTCTATAGAATGCCTGCTTTTTTTCACAGTTTGACTGTAACAGCTGCAATACCTATGCTGTCAGTGAGGAGGCTAGTGATGATGATGGGTGCATGCATGCGGATATTTACTGTTTGTGGAAAGTGCTGCTGTGATGGAGCCTTCAGGTGCTGCCAGGGGGGAGCCCATAAGCAGGAAAGAGAGAAAAGCTGGACATCATGGGCAGGGGGGGGGGAATGGCAGTTGGGTTTTGGCAGTTGAAGGCTAGTAAGGGGGAGGAGCCTGAAAAGCCATGATGCAGCAAAAAAAAAAAAAAAAAAGGTCATGATACAATGCTCTACTTGTAGCAAGATAATAAGCATGTTTTTTTTGTTTGAGAAAATAGAGTCAGAGATTAAAGAAGAGACCAGCCATTGGTTAGACTGACAAAGCCAAGCAGAGGCACAGACAAGAGAGCACTACTGGGAAAAAACAAGTAAGGGCTGGTTCACACCAAGCGGGTTTTTCTGCGTTGTAGCAGCCACTTGCGTCTGCGGATACGCTTGGTCAATGTATCTCAATGGGGTGGTTCACACCAGAGCGGGAGGCGTTTTGCTGAAACGCATACTCCCGGGGTGAGGCATTTTTTGGATTGCAGAGGCATTTCTTTTTACATTTGCCTCCAATGTAAAGTATAGGAAAAACGCAAACCGCTCTGAAAAACGGCAGTTCAGAGCGGTTTTGCAGGCGGTTTTGTTACAGAAGCTGTTCAGTAACAGCTTTACTGTAACAATATATGACATCTACTACACCAAAAACGTTACACAAACCCGCAAAATGCTAGGTGAAACGCTACAGAAAAATAAGAAAAAGCGTTTCAAAAATCTGCTAGCATTTTGCGGATCTGCTAGTGGGTTTTGGTGTGCACCAGGCCTGAGGAAGAGAAAGAGAGAGCTGCAGACATAACAGGAGAGGAGAGAGACAACGTACGTAACCACCAAAAAAACACATTTTGCACCTTGTCGAATCTGCCTAGGCAAAGTACGTAACAAACAGACATCTTGTACTTTGCCTGAAATGCTCAGGCATTCTACAGAATGCCTAGGCATTGTATAGAATGCCGGAATTTCGTACTTTGCCCATAAAAGATAGATAGATAGATAGATAGATAGATAGATAGATAGATAGATAGATAGATAAAAGGCCCATACACGTCGGATTTTCGTGAACGACGGGTCGTTTGAACGTCCCGTCGTTCGCCCGCCAAATCGGGCGTGTGTACAGACTGTCGTTCGCGCGATAAGACTGAGTTTGAGCGATCCGCCCGGCGGATCGCTCAAACTCAGTCTTATCACGCGAACGACACTGTACACACGCCCGATTTATGCGTGCGGACGACTGAACGACGGGACGTTCAGACGACCCGTCCGAAAAAATCCGACGTGTGTATGGGCCGATAGATAGATAGATAGATAGATAGATAGATAGATAGATAGATAGATAGATAGATAGATAGATAGATAGATTTTTTTTTTTTTTTTTTTTTTTTTTTTTTAAGTATGTTTTTGTGTGTCTGTATCGCAATCACTTGAAAAACACCTTGACCAATTTCAACGAAACTTGTTATACAGACTCCTTACTACCTAAGAAGATATGTTCTGGGAGTCTTGCGTCCTCATTGCACAACTGGGTGGAACCACAGCCAATCAGATTTCACCTATTCACATCAAAGGAAAAAAAATGTCAAAGGCTGCCATTCTTACAGCAATAAACTTGCTACAGTTGGTCACTTGGTCGCCAAGGTGAAAAATTCAGGGAAAGTGGGTGGAGCATAAAACAGCCAATCCAATTTCAGCCATTTATTTTCAATGGGAAAATGTCAACTGCGGCCATTCTTACACTGTTAATGGCAAGGTTCTCACACTTGGCACAGTTGGTGACTGGGATTAATATTCAGGAAAGTGGGTGGAGCCTACAACAACCAATCAAAATTCACCTATCGATTATAAAGGGGAATATTTAAATTGCTGCAACTCCTACACTGTTAATGGCAGAGGCGTCAAACCTGGTACAGTCAGTCATTGGGTGACTACAATTCAAATTCAGAAAAGGGGGCAGAGCCACAAATAGCCAATCACATTTTTTTCTTAGTAAACTGTTTCCACTCTCACATTATTGATGCCAAGGACCCCAAAGCTCACAAACTTGGTCATTGACGGACTGTGTGTCAAGGTTAGAAAAAGAGGTTGGACCCGGCAACAACCAAATACATACCTGGGCAATGCTGGGTCATCCATTAGTACATTTTATACCTGTTGGTGCCTTTGGTACATCAATTTTGCTGCTGATTGTCCACCCTTGGTGGAGGAGTGTTACTTCATTCTTCAATTCAGAGAGCGACTTCTTAGTCCAAGTGGGGTTGGGTTTATTTTCCCCACCTGGCTTTACAGTGGTTTCCTTGAAAGTAACCCTGACTTGTGAGTATATTTTCACTAGGCATTTCCTGTACCCCCTGGTGTATTGATATATTACACTATATTGGGCTTTCAGTTGTATCTCCCTTTTGTTTTACAAACCAACCAAACTAGAAGTAGGAGTGCTTGATAGTAATCGAAACCTAGATCTTATGCTGGGAATACACGGTTCGTTTTTGCCTTCGTTTAAACCTTCGTTTCGATTGTGCCTTTTGTCCTTTTCGATCCCGAAATAATCAGTCATACGGTTAATATCACCACCCACGGTTTAGTTTTTTTTTCCGATTCTGATGGTTTCGTTTTTCCAATGATCGAAGGCTGCAAAGAAACGAAACGAAAATCCCTTTTTACAGGGACGGACTAGCATAAACTAATATATAATCGATCTGAACAGCCATCAAGCCTACCAATGGCTCGATTAGATGGATAAAGAGAGATAATATCAAACATGTTCGATCACTAGTCGTTCGTTTTTGGGGTCTATTAATCGAAACTATAATGAGATTATGACTATTTTCACATACGTTTTCAACACTCGATTCGTTTACCGAACGAATCGAAGGTTTAAACGAAGGCAAAAACGAACCGTGTATTCCCAGCATTAGAGCTGCAAAACAAAGATTTACTTTAAATAAATACAGACATCACATGGTATCCATCTAAACCAGCTGTTTATGACTGATGTCTGCACAGCTATTCTCAGGCTCCTGGTTCACCTTTGCTCAGGAACAGGTAAACGGCTAGATTGATTTTTTTTTTTTCAGCTTAATAACACAAGTCTTAACCTCCCTGGCGGTCTATTAAGATCGCCAGGGCGGCTGCGGGAGGGTTTTTTTTTAATTAAAAAAAAACTGTTTCATGCAGCCAACTGAAAGTTGGCTGCATGAAAGCCCACTAGAGGGCGCTCCGGAGGCGTTCTTCCGATCGCCTCCGGCGCCCAGAATAAACAAGGAAGGCCGCAATGAGCAGCCTTCCTTGTTTTGCTTACATCGTCGCCATAGCGACGAGCGGAGTGATGTCATGGACGTCAGCCGACGTCCTGACGTCAGCCGCCTCCGATCCAGCCCTTAGCGCTGGCCGGAAGTTTTATTCCGGCTGCGCAGGGCTCGGGCGGCTGGGGGGACCCTCTTTTGCCGCTGCTCGCGGCGGATCGCTGCAGAGCGGCGGCGATCAGGCAGCACACGCGGCTGGCAAAGTGCCGGCTGCGTGTGCTGCTTTTTATTTCGCTCAAATCGGCCCAGCAGGGCCTGAGCGGCGACCTCCGGCGGTGATGGACGTGTATAGTCGTCCATACCGCTGAGGAGGTTAAGGTGGCCACACACGATACAATAAAATGATCCGATTTGACAGTAATTCGATAAACGATCGTATCTCTCGAAAAAATCGAAAGGTTTTTTTTTTCATTCGACTGAAAAATCTGATCGGATTTCCCGTTTTTTTCCGATTTAAATCGATCCGGAATGCCAGATACTTCTCTTCAATTGCTACTAAAGATTGTATGGTGTGTGTTGGATTGTTAATGTATTAATATACATACCCTAGCAATTTTCTCTGCGTTTCCAATCATTTTTATCATAATTGAGGAAAAAATTGAACATACGTGTGTGGTACATTGGTCATATTTTTGAAATGTTACAATCACTCAGAAAAATTGATTGCAATTCTTAAATTGAACAGATATTTAAAAAATTGTATGGTGTGTGGCCACCTTTAGACATCGGTTCTTGCATGACCACTCCCTCACCACCCCCACCTTCATAGCAATGAATGGGCACAATCGGCAAAGTTTTGCATGTCTGCTTGTAGCTGAATGTCTGACTGCATTGGCTTGAAAGTTGCTGGACTATACCTTGCCTACTCAGGCCTATATGGGCTTTAGGCACCATTCTCAGGCTAATCTTTGTAGCTGATCACCAGACAGCTAGGTTTTCAGGTAACACACTTTCTTATATCAAATGTCTTAATTGAGTTTTTGTAAATTCTGTAGTTTCGGCTAGGTTCACATTAGCACTTGCAATTGCACCAGGGGAGGATAATTTAAACCCTATTGATGCTATCGCTCCTCTGACTTTTGCATGGTAATTTCCCAGAATTACAATGTTGCCCAGGAAAAGGCTAAAAGTCATTGCATGTAGCATGCACTTGATGCAATGTTAAAGGGAACCAGATACGAAGCACCATTGTGTATTTTACCATATATATCAGTAAGAACATTAGAGAAAACACTTAACATGCTCTCTGTTTCATCCTCACTGCTAAAGCTGGCCATACACTGGCCCGATTTGCCGCTGTTTCGACAGCAGATTCGATCACTGGGATCGAATCTGCTGCCAATCGTTCGCGCTACACGCCGAATTTCGATCCATTTTTTCTGATCCCGTCGATCGCTCCGTGCGGAAAATTACCGTCGATCGCCCGCGGGTAGGGAGCGCGTCGCTAGCGGCGTTTGAGTGCCCGACGACCGACGCAATAGAGAGGCAATACATTACCTGCTCCGCCGGTGAGACTGCCCCCGCTGTCACCGCTGCTTCTTCTGGTTTCCGGCATGCTTCAGTTCCTCCTGCCCGGCAGGAAGTTTAAACAGTAGAGGGCGCTCAACTGTTTAAACTTCCTGCCAGGCAGGAAGAAGTAAAGCATGCCGGACCTGGAGACCAGAGCGGAGAAGACAGCGGAGACCTGGGGACTGGAGTCGCGCCGGTGGAGCAGGTAATGTATGCAGAAGGGGGGAGCGGTGGCAGCACCACCACCACAACAGATTGTGAACGGTTTCAGGCTGAAATCGGTTCACAATCTGTCTGCAGTAAAGGTAGCCATACGATCCCTCTCTGATTAGATTTGATCAGAGAGGGATCTATCTGTTGGTCGAATCTGATGGCAAATCGACCAGTGTATGGCTACCTTAAAAGTGTCTGTTAGCAGCTGTGATAAGAATCCCGGACTGAGCATTCAGTCTGGCTTTGCAGGGAATAATTATAGCTCAGTCATTATAGCAGGGCCACAAGGGGGTAGGCTTGGGCTTGAAAAGATACCAGAGAAGACAGACTCCGCTATAATCTTTCCGTAGCAAAGCTAGACTGAGTGCTCAGTTGGGGATTCTTATCAGAGGTGATAACAGTCAGATTAAACAGAGAACAATGAAACAAAGAGCAGATTAGGTGTTTACTGTCATATTCCCACTGATTTATAAGGTAAAATACAAGAGGGTGCTTCAGCTCTGGTTCTCTTTAAGCATGAACATGGGTGTGAATGGCGTCATAGAAATGTTTTTGTTTTCTTTTTATCATTCCCACCTAGGAAACGCCGGCACTCATCACCAGTGTAAATGTAGCCGCAAGGCGCATACAAATGCAAAATACGACTGCAAATTGTCACCAACCAGGATCAAACTCGATCCTATGGGTGACACTACAGCACCCCAATGCTTTACTAGACAACAACCAATGAACATTTTCTGTTGCCATGGAAGAGGGGCGAGGGACATTGGTGCAGCACCAGGGTGGATTTGATTTTAACCAAACTGATTTATTTCTCGAGTCAGTAAGGCTTGATTTAAATGATAGTTTTCTATCATTTAGACTAATTCTTACTGGAATAACTTTAATATGCAAGTAGATGAATATATTTAAAAATAACAACTTTTCATCTTAGTTTTTTTTTTTATCCTTAGTACTACTTGTCTGCTTGCCCCTCCCTCCTCACATTTAGTTTCACTTTCTTGTACAGTTCTATTCCACTCCAAACAATCAGAAAAAAATATTGTTTCTATTCTTTTCACTGAACTTCTTGAAACTTAACACTGAAAGGTTTGATTCTGTATTCATAGCTTTGTAGGACAATAGGATTAAGGTCTTTTTCTCAACTCTGTTCATGTTATAACATTTTTGCTGTGAAGAAGAGGCATGTGATCTCGGCTGAGTCAAATTCAGTTTTTAGAATTGCAAAAGTAAACCAAGCATCTGTGATGATATCTTGTAGGCAGAGAAACTGCCCAATAATCTTTCAAAAACCTTTGGAAGAGCATGACATTGTGAATGTATTAATGGAATGTATTTACCCAAAACATTTAATATATACAGCCTTATTCTACATAATTAAAAACTGTTTATTTCATGATGGAATAACCTTTGGATGGTATTGCTAATATATTTTCCTCAAGCATTTTATTTAAAAGAAAATAATGATTTAAATAAAAAAAATCTGATTTATTTTAAAATCATTGATTTTTACCCATGCTGTGCAGCACAAAAAGTGGCTTCTGACTGCGAAGTTAGAATGGGATCAATGGACTGCTGCTGGTTGTCACTTAATGCAGACCTGATCTCTTGCACATCACACAATGAAAAGGCTTTATTCCACATAGTTGCTGAAAAAATGTCATTTCTCTTTGTACTGTGGTTAGGCAAATAAACCCTATCTAATTAGCAACCGTGAATAGACTGCAGGAGAGCTCTGTCTAGGCACCTTTCCTTATAGTAAACACTAAGGCTTAAAGGGAACCTAAACTGAGAAGGATTTTTCCATTTAAAATACCAGTTGCCTGACTCTCCTGCTGATCCTGCATCTCTAATACTTTTAGCCACAGCCCCTTAACAAGCATGCAGATCAGGTGCTCTGATTGAAGTCAGACTGGATTAGCTGCATGCTTGTTACAGGTGTGTGATTCAGCCACCACTGCAATCAGAGATCATCAGGACTGACCAGCAACTGGTATTGTTTAAAAGGAAACATCCATATCCATCTCAGTTTAGGTTATCACATTGTGGCTAATCTTTTAGAGCAAAGAGGAAGTTCTGAGTTTAGTTCCACTACAAAGGTTCAGATCATTAAAGCAACCTCAGGCGACACCTGTGATCATGCTAAATTCTTGAGATTGTCCTAACCATCCACTTAGGCTGGTAACGCTCTAGCGTGTGTACTGGCCTTCAGATAGCCTCACACAGCCAGCATATCCTACTGGATGACTCTGTTCTAGGTAAGCCTTGCAGAATGTAGAAAGCCTCTTTCTCAGCCTGGAGAAATATCAGAACAGGTCAGCATCTATGCTGCACTATCAGCAGGTTGGTAGAGGTTAAATTCAACCCCTGTATACGGTAAGTCTGCCGGTAGTATGCAGGCAAGCATTTGTTAGCCAGGATACGCAGTGCTTTCTCCTTCCTCTACTAGAAAGAATCTGCCCCATCAGATTGGGCTTTTGAATGAGAACAGTTGTTCATCAAGGGGTGTGTTCAGCAAATTGCCAAGTGTAATGTTTAGGTTTATGTGATTATTTAAATCGCTGTGTAATGTTGTAAGTGTAAGCTAACAAACCTTACAAGTGTAAGCTAATAAACCTGTTCTCAGCTGTGTCTAACAGGGCTTGTTTTGTGTATACAGAGCACGGGTCATTCAGATGCTAGATTTCTGTCACCCTCCACAACTGCTAATGGATTGTTAGGATGAGTACTGTACAGAAACACAGTTAAGCTATAGCCAAGCAGTGTGTATTATTCCTTGGAAATGGAAAGGGGGACAATGGCCAGAGAATAAGAGAGCGTCGTCCTGAGGCGTGGGGGATAAAAAGACAAAATGTACTTGTTTCTCGTTTAGCCATCCACCCTAGGAAATCGCTGAACAATGTCATGGGGCAGCTGTACACACTATAGATTTTTGGCCAAGACAACCCAAAACAATCATCTTGAATGAGAACTATTTAGCACGTATATGATGCTGTAGACATTTTTCAGTTAACGTAATCCTGGTAGCAGACTGTGCATGTATTACATGAGCTAAAATCAAGGTAAAACTGCCACTTTTTTGGGGCCATATATTGGATGTAATTGTATGCAAAGCTTTCCACACCTTACTTACCTTCATAACTGCCTATTTAGGAAGCCATAAATATTTTTTTAGCTAACATGACAGATTTTGGCGGCTTTCTTCCGCTATCTGCTGCTCGACGAATAGAGGAGTAGCTGATCGTCTGAGATTCATTCTGGCAGAGGAAAGAGACATTGTTTAATGCTGCATTCAATTGCTGCCGGTTAAAGTTTGCTTCCTTAAGGCTAATTTCACACCAGGACGTTGCATTAGAGGGGGCGTTAAGGTCGCATAACGTCCCCCTAACTCAACGCCTGTTGGTGCTGGATCTGGACGTCAGAGTGAGCCGCGTTGTGCAGCTCACTCTGGCGTCAGTGATGCCGTGATGCGCACTCTTGTGCGCATGCGGCATCACGTGGTCCCGCCGGCCAATCGCCGTACAGAGCGGCTGCTCCAGGAAGTAGACACTGCACGTCATAACGTGCAGTGCATATTAATTAGCCATGTGCCTGGCCGCTCTCCGCTCCTCCCCAACATTACTGAGCATGTGCAAGCAGTCTAACGCGGCTCAGCCGCGTCCAAAGTACTGCATGCAGTACGTTGTCTTGTGACGCAGCGTTACAATGTAACGCAACGTCCGCACTGTGAACAGCCCCATTGATTTTTCATTACTGTGCGGTGGGCTGCGTTACAGGCTGCTCTAACGTGCGCCTGTAACATGCCACTGTGAAACCAGCCTAAACTGTTCCAATATGCCTTCATCCATCCAACCTACCTTCCTACCATCTGCAGACAAAACTTGTTAGGCCTCTTCCATACTGGAGGCTGAACTGCTTGGCCAGTAGCACAATATCAGTCCTACAGTTGTGAGTTGATCCATGGGTTGGATCGGGCTGTTATCAGTCACTCGTCTAGCCATTTGTCACATGTACACACACCCAGTTATCATTAATCGGAGAACGTTTGGATAATAGTTGGGCAGAAAAAGTTGCACGTGTGTATGAGCCTTAAAGGACCACTATCGTGCAAATGCTAAAATCAAAAATACATGTAAACTCATACAAATGAGAAGTATGTTTCTTCCAGAGTGAAATGAGCCATAAAATCCTTTTTCCCATGCTGCAGTCACTTACAACAGGTAGTAGTAGAAATCTGGCATAATTGACAGGTTTTGGACTAGCCCATCCCTTTATGGGGGATTCTCAGGATTTCCTTTATTTTCAAAAGCACTTAGTAAATGGCAGTTTCTCCGTCCAACTGCCAAAAAGTGTCCAGAGAGCAGGGAGGCTGGCCATCATCTTTGTATAAGGGCTCATTCACACTATGTGCTGCGCTGTCAGTTTTGACGCAACGCACATAGTGTACGATCCACATGGCAACATGAAAGTCCATAGACTTTCATGTTACCATTCACACTACAGGTGTGCGTTCCCATGCGTTACGATGTAACACTTCTGGGGACATAAAATCGCACGACGCACACGTTTCCCGACGGGTAAGGCTGCCGACGTCTGCGCTCTAGCGCTCCACGAAGTGCATTCCGTGCGTTGACCGTGCGATGGCAGCGCAAGCACGAAATCGTGTTCGTGCTTGCGTTGTGTAGTGTGAATGAGCCCTAAATTATTTTGCAGAGTGTAACATACTTCTCATTTTTACGTGTTTACATGTATTTTAAATGTTAGCATTTTCGCGATAGTGGTCCTTTAAAAGTGTTGAATTTTGCTGTACATACTTTACACACAGTGGGGCTGGTGTTCTAAGGCCAGAGAACACAAAGTACAGAAATGATCCAGGAAAACTAGGACTGGATGATTGTCCACTTTCAGATGGTAAGACTTTGCAGCTCTTGCCTGGATCAGGTCAGAATATAGCGACTGCTGAAATGTTACCTGTCTAATAAAAGCGGGACAGTCTTGATTTATCCTGACGGCAGGTGTGTGACTGCAATCACAGTCTCCAGTATAATAACCTTTCAGCAATCTCACAGTTGGGCCTGATTCACAAAGCGGTGCTAACTCTTAGCATGGCCGTTTTCGCGTGAATTTTCGCATTGTGCGCGAAACGATAACGTTTTTGTGCGCAAACGCGAATTTTCACGCGAAATCGATATTGTTTTCACGCAAAAATTAGAGCTTGCGTGCGAAAATGTTATAGTTTTGTGCAGAAATTCGCGATCGCACGCAATGCGAAATTTCGCGCGGAAACGGCCGTGCTAAGAGTTAGCACCGCTTTGTGAATCAGGCCCAGTTTTCTGAAATAACTTAGGTGAAAGTTTCTACCTTTTCCCATTAGCTGAGAAGTTGTAAGTCATCCAGTTCACATTTGCTCAGTCACTTCATTTTATAAGTGTTGTCCTGCCATAGCACGTCAGCCTCATTTACTGTACATGTTAGTTCTACACAACTTTATACTATAGTGTTGAAAATCTTTTTCTGTAAATGTGAGATCATGTTTTTTTCCCCCTTTTTTAGGGCGAGCTATAAAGGATGGCAAAATCCCGATCAAGATCGCCTAGGTGGAAGCCCAGGTACTAAGGAAATGTGCTCATTTTTCTGTGAACCTTTTCTTTTACAGTACTGAATTCCTAGTACACTCTGTAGGGTCACCACAAACACACATTGCTAGTGTAGAGCTAGGTGCCAGATGCTGCTACTTATTCCAAATTGCTTAGTTTCAGGGATCTTTACTGGGATTACAAAATAAATTATTTTTTATATGCATTTAGTTTAGCTTAGTGAATTATTGGACCTTGCCTGTGAGCACTGGCACAAGGATGCGCTGTGGTCAGGGATTTTAATATACAGCAATAAGGTATGCAGTTATCATGTAAAGAAGTGAAGCAGGCACACCATCAATTGCTGGGTGCTTGATGAAATGACATAGGCAATGTCACTGCAATGTCACTTGATTAATATCTATGAACACAGTTCATCAGCACACCAAGTTATATGCAACACACTTTATTGTGCATTGCATCTAACTTGGTGTGCTGATGAACTGTTTTTGTGTTTTAATTATCCGTAATCGGGTGCCCAGGCGGTGAGTTGGGTGCCGGATCCAAGTAGGTTAGTTTTAGGCACTAGAAGGGGGTGTTAATGTTACACACTAGGAGTGGATTGTTAGTATGAGAATGGGGGCCGGGTTAGTCACTAGTAAAATTATTGTGAATTACCAATAATTTTATTAGTGGCATCACCTGGCACCCAAGTCACAGAGTGGCATCTCTACATGTACTCATTTAAAAGGTAGCTGAAGTGACATTACGAGATAAACCTCAACATATAGTACCAATCCTCGTCTGTGTTCATTTTTTCATTGCAAGGGTTAATAAACCAGTGCTGTATCTATGCAGTCAGACTCCCACAATAGCTATCCTGAAAACGAATTAGCGGCTATAAAACTTTTGTGTGATTGTGCAAAATGTTGCAGGCTGTCCCCTTTGTCTTGCTGGATGCAAGTCAAAAGTTACGCTAACTTAATTGAAAGTATTTAATGCCAAAAAATGCTTCTTGCTATAGGGTTAGGCTCAGACGAGTGGCAGAGCAGCAGGAGGTGCAGCGTTTGTGACCACACCGGTGGCCCTCCAACTACTGTTTTATCCCGTTATTGGAAGTATGCTTGTAATTATAACCTCAGTATGTGCATTGAATAGTGGTAATCCTTATTAAATGATTCTCCTCCCTTACTTGAAGTAGATGGGAGGGGAAAAGTGTTAATGCATACTTATCTTATTGAACTATAGGCTCTTCAGGCTCCTTACTGCCTCCCCTCTGTCTTGCTGCTGTATGCCTCATTTGGTACTCGAGATGGATCTTCAGAGTGCATGCGATATTCATCCATGCGTCTTCTCTACACTCATGCCTGCACAGCTGTGTGTAGCAGCCATTGCTACGAGCGACCTGGGCATGCGCAGTTCTGATTCTGTCTGAGCTGCGCATGCCCAGGACACTCAGCCACAGCTGCTGTGCACAACTGTATGATGAAGCACGATGCATGGGGCACACAGTGTACTGGGGGTGCGCCAGGCCCCAACTGGTCCCATTCGCATTCGTCCCCATGGAGCATACAGTTGCAAGACATAGGGGATGCTGTATGCAGTTAGGGGCCTGGAAGCGGAGCAGTGCTTTTCAGCGCTGCTAGATTTGGGCGCAGCCGGCGCCTCCATAGACTTCAATAGGAATCATTCCTATTGAAGCGCTCAGTGAGTAACGTCGGCTCCGTCAGAAGACAGAGCCGAAGTTGCTTAAAAACATAATAATTCGGCCTTCAGCAATCGCTGGAAGCCGAATTATTTCATTCCCCCACTATCCATGTCGGCCTGGAGGGGGAATAGTAATTAAATCGGCCCGGACTTGTGCAGAAGCAGGATCAGCCATATACCGCTGTATCCTGCGCCCAAGTCTACCGGCGCCGATTTCAAATGTACGCCCTGGAAGGGGTCTGAATAGCCTGTAGATAAGCGAAGTAAGTATATAGTAATCCTTTTGTTGCCCTCAGGTAAACTTTAAACCTCTCTCACACTGCAGTTGTTCATGGCAGGATGTGGTAATCCATATCACTTGTAGTGTATAGAGTGCTTGAGGTGAACCAAGGTGAAACCTGTTTTGGGCTCTGTAGCTCTTTAGCTGTGCCACTTATCAAACCCTGTACCTCATTCACATTTGTGCACTGCAGTAGTACGCAGTTTTGTAATGGACTATTGCATGCATTGGTGTGCATTGTGCTCAGAAACACTTTGCAATACATGTAAACGAGTGCTTTAAAAAATTGCATTACAATGTATGTATATGGCTGTGAGGGAAGACAAATAATTTTTATCACTTTTCAGCCTCACCATTTATCCCCCATTTACTCCTATTAAACTATTAAATCACCATATTGCAGGGCCGTAACTAGAATGTATGCCCCCCCCCCCCCCCCCCCCATAAAGATAGTATGGGGCCTCCGGGTCAGATCCTTTTCCATCTGGGCCACAGCTTAAACAGTAGTGCTCAGCCCAACTTGAATGCTCCTACATGGGGGCTTTTGGCAGACAAAAAAGCATTAGGACCACAAGGTCATGTCTGTCCACCCATCTGCCCTCACATGTCTGTAGGCAAACCTTTACTGACTAGTCTTATTTGCTTTTTGCCTTCCATCTGTACTAAGTTACCGAAAGCTGCTGTCTGGTTCATAATGAAGTTCTCAATATTGCCAATGTAAATATATATCGTATGTGGGATTGTGAGGATCACTTTGTTCTAATCATGCATGCCTATAATCAAGACTGAAGCTATTCAAACCATCACTTTGCCATCCTTTTGTGTGTTACATGCTGGGATATGTAGTTCTGACAGAGGTGGTTTCACGTGAACTATATGCTTTCTGAGAGGTGTCTAGCTCTTGTTCTTGAGGGCCAGGAACCTCAGACATTTTATGTATGGCCCTAATTAACAGATGGAAGTGAATAAGGGGAGGTGTGGTTTTCTTATATCTAGTCCTTATTTAGAATTGGTTATATGGAGACTGATTTGGAAAGCATCACTCCACTTTAATGCAGTATTATGATTTATTTCCTTTGTATAATTCTCGACATTGAATAAAACCGAATTAATATATTTATTTTGTAGACCACCTCTGCACAGAAGTCCAGAGCACAACAGACAGAGACCCTTCCAGGATCATTACCACGATGATGATGATGGCTTCCACAGAGACTCAAGAAGACCGGCACACTGGGAGAATGAACGCCGACACAACAATTCCAGAAACACACCCTATAATTACTTTAATGATAATAAGTATGAGCAAGGCTTGCCTGTCTCAGATTTAAGAAGATCTCCATATGATACAGCAAATCGACTGAAGAAAGTATTCTCACCAGAACGACGGGGCGAAAGCAATAGAAGATTACCACCAAAGTGTCCCACAGATACAGAATACAAACATCACAACAGAAACTTCTATAATGATAGAATTCATGAACGGAATGCATATAATAGTGAAAATGTGCATAATAATAGCTTTAAAGCAGTTAGAAGAGAGGACAGTTTTCGTAGACCTTACAACAGAGACTTTGATAGGGATTGGCGTGAGGGTGATGGACACTGGAAGCAACATGATCACCCAAACCAGTACTTTTCACCTCCTAGGAGAAGACCTGAAGAATTTATCGAAAGAAAATCTGTTCAGAAGAGGTAACATATGCACATAGCTAATATCCTCTAATCTTATTTGCACAGATATAGAAGTTGAAATAATTATTTTTATGACTGACTTCTCACTCATGTCATGATGGTTTATGTAAATAGGTTTCCTGAGGATGATTATAGAGAACCTGAGCAGCCTTTCAAGAGATACAGAGAAGCAGAACGGCATGACTTCCGACCACAACCGAGAAGCTCCCAATGGAAAGATGGCCATCCAGAACGACCATATTATGCAGATGAGTGGTCTAAGGACAGAGACCAGAGAGCTCCTAATCCTGTTGTGCATAAGAAACATTCTGGAGAGTTCACCAAATTAGAATATGACTATAGTCATAAATCATCAGTTTATGTACATACTAAGCCCATTTCGTCATATGAGCATGCCGAGAGGCACAACCGTAATGATGAGAAAAAAACAGCACCTAAAAGGACTTCACAACACCACAAATCATCTGACAGAGGTAGTCAAGAAAGGAGGTATGATGATAGGTCTTCAGGAAGTTTCTCTAAATACAGTTCAAGGAAGGATGGTGATAATGACTATTTCAAAAATAATATTGACATGAAGTACCCAAATCATAAGCACAATGATAAAGAGAGAAAAGAGGATCATTACTGGAGAAGAAGAGAGGATGAGAAACCGAAGGATCTGAAATCTCCAAGACACTTGAGTAGCCAAAATCCCCAATCTCAAGACTCCAAAGCTGTATTGAAGATCACCCCTGAAAAGGAAATTAGCCCTGTTAATTTGGCTTTGAAGAAATCAACGGATAAGTATAGGTATTGTTTTTTTGCTTAATGCCATTCTTGATTTTTCTTTCTTGGTTTTTCTGTGAGGCTGAGGTAAAAGTTCATGCTTCTTTCTCCTGTGAAGATGGGAGAAAGTCAAAGATGCTGAAGTATGTTTGCATTCAAAAATTTCCATTCATGGATCAAAATTCAGTGTTTGGTGGAATTGAAGTGGTGAAGCATTGTTTATCTGAGCTATTAATAGAAAGCGCCCATGGTGGGGTTCATTCTAAAAGAAAGAAACACAATACTTAAAAATAAAAATGAAAGCCGAAATAATTCATGCTAGCAAATATGGAAAACAGAAACTTCAAAATATTTTCTTAAAAGGTCATGCTCCCATCATATATGACATGCCTTGTGGATCATATGAACACTGTTCTTCCAAGCCTAATATTTTTCGCGGAAAACATCTTTGGGAATGGTTTACGCGCCCAGTGACTTCACTCTCCAATTAACCTTTGGAAACTAGTTCGACGATTTGATGATTAATTAAATGTTGTTTTTATTCCGCAAAGAAAGGGGGGGACACTTACAAACGTTTCCATGGCGGACTTTTTTCTGGAAAATAAATTGTAGCCTGTCAATCACATTCTCTCTGATTTGTGGAATTTTTGTAAACTGCTGTAACATGGCCTTATTACGCTATAAACTCAAGATCCTGTCCCTCATGCAGTAATCAATGTTAATTATCTTGTTTATTTTTGACTCTGTCATCAAGATGTGTGGGACCATGCCTGAGAAGAAGAAATTATTTTAAACTCGTTTAACTTCATTAACTAGCTGCTGATTTTCTACTTTGAGTATGTCTGGAATTCAACAAATTGTTATGGAAGCCGCCACACCGAATCAAATAAGTTTTGCTTTAATGAGTATTAGCCATTTTAGTGAAGAGGAAATTATTTCTTTACATCCTTTTATATCCTTGAACTCTGTCTCACTAGCTGATTTCTCTCACATGTGACGTAAACTTGTGAATCCGGAATTCAAAGAAAATAAGTTTGCTCTAGATTTTACCACCAATCAAGCTAAGAAACAGTGATGATGTGAGTCGAAGCAACCTCATGCTAACGACGTTAAAAAGGAAAACCACTGGATAAAAATGTGCTACACTTCTTGACATATTATTGGCTTTGACACATAAGTAACACTTAATTATAGCCTCAGAACAAGTAAAACCTTATTTAACTTCACACCTCTGCTGGTAATATGGAAGCCTTAATGCTTAACAGAGCAAGATTCATAATGCCAAGACCAACCAAGAGGCCAACATTGCAAAGTGATGGCTATGATGTCCTCTTCCGTTTAAAGCATGCATTGAAAGTCGCATGAAATTTATCTCGCCTCACAAATTTTTGATAGAGCAGGAAACAAAATTAAGTGATTTGTCAATCCCACCACCACTGAAATATAAGTAAACCAGCAAAAATCCTAATGTAGTATTTGATGATTGCTTGGCTTCATATGCTGCTATGTAAATTTACGTCAACCATTTGGACTCTATTTGTGAACTGGAAGAACAAGAACCGGTGATCAGGTAAGGCGTTATTTTGGTGCTACCATCAAGCTTTCTGCCTTTTAAGTTTAATGTGAACCAGATGTTGTTTAAAGAGACTCTGAAGTCTCGCTAAAATGAGGTTTTTATTTTAAAAACCTCATTAACATTATAGTCTCACCTAAAACGCTGCATTCCTGCAGCTGGACAACCCCCCCCCCCCCCCCCCGATCACCCCAAACTCACGGGGGTACAGGACTTACTTGGTCGTGGATTTTGCTGCCGCGTCAATCAGCGCGTCTCTCCGCCTCTCCCCCGCCGCTCTCAGTAAAGGAACACGGAGAGGGGCGGGGGAGAGGCGGCGATCCGGCGCTGATTGACGCACATAGAGGCAGAGCCTTTATGCGGAAGTTGCCTGCCCGTACCCCCTGTGAGTTTGGGGTGATCGAGGGTGTTTGCAGCCACGGGAATGCGGCGTTTAAGGTGAGACTATAATGTTAATGAGGTTTTTAAAATAAAAACCTCATTTTAGCGAGACTTCAGAGTCTCTTTAAAGGATAACGTTAGTGAGAGGTATGTGGAGGCTGCCTTATTTATTTCCCTTTTAAGCAATATCAGTTGCATGGCTATCATGCTGATCCTCTGCCTCTAATACTTTTAGCCATAGACCCTGAATTACCATACGCAAATCAGATCTTTCTAAGATTATTGTCAGATCTGACAAGACTAGCTACATGCTTGTTTCTGGTGTTATTCAGATACTACTGCAGCCTAATAAGTCAGCAGTGCTACCTGGCAACTGGTATTGACTTTTAAAGGAAATAAATATGGCAGCCTCCATATTCTTCTCATTTCAGTTGTCCTTTAAAGGGAACCTAAACTGAGAAGGATATTTTTTCTTTTAAAGTAATACCAGTTGCCTGACTCTCCTGCTGATCCTGTGTCTTTAATACTTTTAGCCACAGCCCCTCAACAAGCATGCAGATCAGGTGCTCTGACTGACAGCAGACTGGATTAGCTGCATGCTTGTTTCAGGTGTGTGATTTGGCCACTACTACAGCCTTAGAGATCCACAGGACTGCCAGGCAACTGGTATTGTTTAAAAGGAAACATCAATAGCCTTCTCAGTTTAAGTTCCCTTTGAAGGAGTGCTCTCATAGCTTGACTCTTCTTATGAAATAAAACTTCACCGAGTTGATTGCAGTTATCAAATTGATTTCAGGCCTCCACTGTTAACAAACTTTAGTAAGTTCATCATGTCCACAGTGACCAAGTCCACAGCTATTAATTAACTAACCAACATAAATTTGACTATCCGGAATCGCAACATCAAGACTGGTGGCCAGTAGACATTTCAGACCTTCTCTAGCCTGTGTTTAACGTGGCGTGTTCAAACATACTACGAGGGAGAAGAGTCTTGCTATTAAATTTCATTTCTTTAGGTAATTCCAGTATTTCACATGTTTAACTTTCCTGAGTCTCAATAAACACATTCTGTAATCACGATGGCCACTTTCTGCTACATTTGCGCTTCACTGTCTTTCATTTGAAGCCCAACTCCAGGCAATACTTGAAAGTCACTGAGACAGGAAGAGCAGAACACCTGCCAAATGGGGACATATATTGCAATAAACAATTTAAAGGTTTAACCACTAACCCATTGTCTACAGAAAATATTTTTTATTGCAGTCTTTGTCTCTGGTGGAGAAACCTCCACATTATCTTCCATTTGTCCTCTTCTTTACACTGTTGTTTAGAAGTCAGTAAAACTGAACATAGTTTCTAGCTGTTTTCTTTTCTATGCAATACAAACAATTTGGTTGGATGCGGTATATATGTATACATATATATAATTGTGCCATTTTTTTATATTTGTGCCAATGTGTGGTAGAATTTCAGAGGTCATAAGCTGTGTCTATCTTCTAGAGAGCCTCACCAGCTTAAGAACTTGCCCAAAGCCCTGCTACCAAAGTCTGAAGCTGCGCAGATCCAGAGACCATCAGATGGGAAGCAGATTTTGGATCATTATATTGAAAAAAGGTACCCCCTAATTACATTAGGAATGAGTTGTTCTATATTAGAGCCAACCTTGTGATTGAGTCCCAGGGTTATTTTGAATGACTTACATCATGAGTCCCCGGGAAATGATGGGCTGTATCAGTCACAATATTATCTAGAAAGACGATTGATATCTCCATGACAACCTCAAACTGTGGCAGCTCAAATGCACTGTAGGGTCCTTTTTAATAATTTGTCATATTTAAAAAATGGCAGTGATGTTTAATTGTAATTTCTGTACAAATTCCGGAGACACCTATAATTATTAATAAGTATTTATATAGTGCTGACATCTTTTGCAGCCCTTTAAAGAGTTGCCTTGTCACTAAGGGCCTACTTCCGCTAGTGCCGAATTTAGCACGATTCTGCAGCATTTCCGCGCATGCAGGAGGGGCGGGAAACCGCTACCTATCTTTTCAATAGCTTTGCCATCTTGATCGCACTGGTGTGCGAACCTGGACAGCATGCTGCAGATTTCTGTAGCACTGCTTAGCAATTTGGGCTGCGTCTTTACAGCACAAACAGAGCCACAAACGAATCAGAAACTGCCATAGCTCCAAGAGCATTTAAGCCCCAACTGTCCCTCTGAGAGGGCTTCACAGTATTGGGCCTATACATGATAGAGGCCATCAAAGTAAAATTTGCACTTGGGCCCAAAGCACCTTAGTTAAAGGAGAACTGTAGTGCGAGGTATATGGAGGCTGCCATATTTATATACTTTTAAGCAATACCAGGTTGCCTGGCAGCCCTGCTGACCTGTTTGGCTGAAGTAGTAGCGGAATCGCACCAGAAACATGCATGCAGCTAATCTTGTCATATCTGTCAAAATTGTCAGACAAACCTGATCTGCTGCATGCTTGTTCAGGGTCTATGGCTGAAAGTATAATGCTGGGCATACACTGGTCGATCCGGCAGCCGACTGGCCGCCGGATCGACTCCCGCCGTGCCCCCGCCGGCGCTTCTTTTCTTCCGCTCGATTCGCCGCTATTGTCTGCCTGCAGATATCGAGCACGGAATCGATCCCCGCGGTGATCGTACACATCGAATATTATCAATCGAGCCATCAGGCTCGATTGATAAGCCTCCCTCGACGCCGTGTATGCCTAGCTTTAGAAGCAGATGATCAGCAGGATAGCCAGGTAACTGGTATAGCTTAAATAGAAATAAATATGGCAGCCTCCATACACCTCTCTCTCCAGTTCTCCTTTAACCACCCTGGCGTTCTGATTAAATCGCCAGGGTGGCTGCGGGAGGGTTTTTTTTAAATAAAAAAAAAACTATTTCATGCAGCCAACTGAAAGTTGGCTGCATGAAAGCCCACTAGAGGGCGCTCCGGAGGCGATCTTCCGATCGCCTCCGGCGCCCAGAATAAACAAGGAAGGCCGCAATGAGCGGCCTTCCTTGTTTTGCTTATATCGTCGCCATAGCGACGAGCGGAGTGACGTCATCGACGTCAGCCGACGTCGTGACGTCAGCCGCCTCCGATCCAGCCCTTAGCGCTGGCCGGAACTTTTTGTTCCGGCTGCGCAGGGCTCAGGCGGCTAGGGGGGCCCTCTTTCGCCGCTGCTCGCGGCGAATCGCCGCAGAGCGGCGGCGATCAGGCAGCACACGCGGCTGGCAAAGTGCCGGCTGCGTGTGCTGCTTTTTATTTCATCAAAATCGGCCCAGCAGGGCCTGAGCGGCAGCCACTGGCGGTGTTGGACGAGCTGAGCTCGTCCAGACCGCTCAGCTGGTTAAGCCACTGGCTTTGACTACAACCTAAGTTTCCCTGAATTCAGCTAGAACTGGACAGATGTGTTCAGGTGGCAGTGCACTTACCTTTATGGAGTCCCCTGATTAAATTTAATGTTTAAGCAAGCAACATGTTAAGATTTGAACAAACGTTCACTCTTTCAGGAGTAAATCTACTTCCAAGGAAAGACAGATGTCTCAAGATCTTGTAGCCGTGGCTGGAAAGGAGAAGTTTCATCCTGTGTTTGAACACCTGGACTCCTCTGTGAAGGGTGGTGCTGCTGTACAAAGCACCGAATTTACTCACGAAATCATAACCATTATACATGAAGTGAAAGGTAAGGGCAAACACTGTTAAGAGCCTTGAGCTACTGATACAGTGCAGATAACATGTCATTTGTGCCAGCATCAAAGAGCCTACGCAGTCTACGTTTACCTTAGCTGCATACTGCATCCAGATTCTGCTTCCTTTACTGCTTGTGAGTAGAATCCCAATGTGATCTGCCCATCCCTGTGCTGAGTTCCTCCCTGCATAAATTACATCTACAAGATTTGCCCCGCACATAAAACATATATTTTAGACAGAATTTACCATCTCTGGCAATAACAAAGTATAGCGGGACATATTTTAAAGGCATGTCTAGATGGGGGGGGGGGGGGGGGTTGCAGCTGCCCAGAATCCCTCAGACTAGGGCCAGTGCAGTTTCTGGGGACAGGCACAAGTTGAGACGCCAGCATATCTGCAGGTATCCTGCAGCTCACAGCACAGCCCCCTTTAATTCCCTGCTACAGTTGACTTTGGAAAAATTCAAATGTGATCAGCACCCACGGTTTCCAAAGGAAAAAATGGTGGTGTGCTATGACCATCCGACCTCCAGTACCTCTGGGACGGCAGCAAGCCATCCAAAAAAGTGGTCAGCACCTCCACAGTAGCTCTTTTACTTTAAAACATAGCTCTTTATTCAAAAATAGTTAACAGCCATAAAAATAGATGGACAAGGTATGGGGCTGGATTCCAGCGACAGCCCGCTGTTTCAGACCTCTCAGCCTTTCCTCAGGCTGGACAGTCCCACACTAACTCATACTCGCAACACACCATCTTATATACCAGCCTCTCACCACACAAACCAATCAGAAGAGGCTATGCTCTGGAGGACCTGATGGAAGACTGCCGTGGCTAGAAAAGGACCAATGGGATCATGGAGTATAGATCCGCCGTGCAAAACCCAGTATGCACCAGCAAGATCCCTCCACCTTAAAAATAGTGCACTAAATTGCTCATTATAGCGCTGAATATGCTGCAGTGTCCCCAATATCTAGGCATACAGTCACCCAGTGGTCCTGTAAACAAAAGCATTATCTTACAAACTCCCATTCCCCACGCCGCAGCCACCATGTCCCCACCTGATGCATGCACCAATAGAAGAGTCCCAGCGCCGTTCAGCCAATCAACCGCTCTATAGAGAAAAAGGGCGGGGACGAGCGGCGAAATACGGAAGCGGGATCGAGACGGAAACCTGCTCTGCGCTCCAGGTGCAGAGTGGAAGAGATGGTAAAAGAAGTTCACTCCCCTTCTGCGGCCGCCGGCCAATGGTGTGTTAAAATATCAGCATAGCCAGTCAGGGCCGGCCATTCAGACCCAATCGCCGCCCCTCACAAATAATAAACAAAGACATGTGCATCACTGCACTGGCTAGCACGTTATGCGGACAAGACATCCGCATAACCATACCAAAAGAAATACGGCCTGTTGCTGTGAAAAATTAAAAGGGTCATGAACCCATCTCCCGCCCAGCACCACATAAACAATAAAAATTAAAAAACAAAAAAAGCATGCAAAGGCAGGGACTGGGAACTGCAACCAGGGGAGAAAAAGGAGGGGGATTATAATTACCAAACAGCCCTATAGCAATCTCCAGGTCCATCAGATCACACCCCCCACAACCTGTAAGGAGAAAAAGCAAATTACAAAAATAAATACATAAAAATCTCCAAAGAGCATCAGAATACAAATCACAAGAAACAATGATATCCTGACTAACCTTATAAATATCCTCTATCTACCAGGACTCCTAACCCCACAGTCCCCCCCCCCCCCCCCCCCCCCAAATCATTCATCCCTGCCACTATCCTAACACAAAACCCAAATATTATATTATATATTTGAGCCCTGCTGGACCAAAGGTATTAAGTTCGCAGATTCATCTAGCCTCCCTTCTCAGTAATTCCTTAACTCTACTTCCTCCCCTCCAACAACTGGGTACCTGGTCTATCACTTGAACCCTTAATTGTGACACTGAATGTCTGTTGGTCAAAAAATGATTAGAAACTGCCTGTTCCATGCATTTTGTTCGTATTGTGGACTTATGTGAACAGATTCTGTCCTTCAATCTCTGGGTAGTCTGTCCCACGTACCCCAAACCGCATGAACATTTTAAAAGATAGACCACATATGCGGAGTCACAGGTGTAGTAGTCCTTGATGTAATATTTCCTTCCAGTTGATGGATGGGTGAATTTCGGACCTTTGAGGATATTGTTACACATATGGCAACTTAAGCATGGAAAAGTTCCAACGGTTTTTGCTGTCGTGCCTTGCGTAGAGCTAGTCCTCGTATGCATTACTTTGTTCCGGATGGTAGGTGCCCTCCTATAGGACATCAGTAGGGGCTCTGAAAATTCAGGTATATTTGAATATGCCTCTTGAATCACACTCCAGTGCTTCTTAATAACTTTTGAGACTTGTTCACTCGCTGTTGAGAAATTGGTCACGCAAGGAATGCGTTGTCATACTCCTCTTTTCCCTTTTCTTCTTTTTCTTACTTTTTCCTTGTAGAGAGGATCTAGGGTAACCCCTTTCTGTAAATGTTTGCTCCATCTCTCTCAATCTGATTTGGCAAGTCTCAGGATCAGAGACGATCCGTTTGACATATTTTAAAGGCATGTCTAGATGGGGGGGGGGGGGGGGTTACAGCTACCCAGGATCCCTCGGACTAGGGCCGGTGCAGTATCTGGGGACAGGCACAAGTTGAGACACCAGAATATCTGCAGGTATCCTGCAGCTCACAGCACAGCCCCCTTTCATTCCCTGCTACAGTTGACTTTGGATGGAGCAGCAGTGTGTGTACAGAGCATGGAGCAGCTCTAGGGAACTTAAAGTGAACCGAGCATCATTTTTAACACCCAGGGCAGCTCTATACCAAATAAAAAATGCATTCTAAAAACGTGGTTTATTATTAAAAAAAACTTTAATTTTACCTCATTTTTTTACATCTAAGAGTTAAATTAGCCACTTTGTCCGACCGCAAAGGACCTGCGGTCCCTGAGCAGGAGATGGTGAAAACAGATAAGAAATTGCCTCTTTAGACTTAATTGACCACAAACAAACCCCCGTTGTACTTCAAACAGAAAACATCAGTTACAGTTGAAGAATGTCACACCTAGCCTGGATAACAGCACTTTTAAAACAGCAGGGGTTGAGCTTCTGAACAATGTCAGCCCTTGCAACTATTTGAAGCCAAGAGCTGCTTGGATCCCTTTAAGAGTCAGGTATGAGCACAGCCCTGTGCCCTACTGTGTGAATGCTTCACTTTCCCCTTCATTAGCAGTGTCTGCTGTCCTCATTATTATCTGTATCCGAACTGCTCCTGACCGATCCCGTTGTCGGATGGTCAGTTGGACAGGAAATTGCATTGTGTACCCAACATCATGTCCTACCATATTATTATACCGTATTGTGCGTGGCTGCGGGAGATCTTTCAGGATCCCCCCCCCCCTTGAAAATCCTTGGTTTGCCCTTGTGTATATATATATATATATATATATATATATATATATATATATATATATATATATATATATATATATATATATATATATATATATTTCCTGGAAATGCTGAACTGTAACTAACGTGTTCTACAGAAATAAATATATGCAGCTAACCTCAATTGAAACAATTCTATTGAATTCTAGTTAGAGCTGGTCACTGGCTATTTTACAGCTTTCAGATCTAGCCAATTTTTGTATTCTATAAAGAACAATCTTGTCCCTAGTGTCAATGTTATTTTGCATATTCAGGTGCAAAGTGTAGTGCTGGAAATTCTTGTCAGGAGTGGAAGATTGCTGTTTTTTTTACAAGGTTTTTAAAGCACACCTTGCTTGCACCATGTTAAGCCTATTTAAAGAGAGTTTATCAGTAACCCCTAGCGCAGCACAGTCCTTCTTGCTTCCTACTATTCCTTGTTGTTATACACAGCAAGCAAGATCACCACCACCACACCCGATTAGAATACGACTCACCCTCTTGGAAGACCAACAGTATGGTCTAATGGCACCTTGGGGTTATTCCCTGGTCACCCCCGACCAATCGATCTAGATTGCTTCCTGCAGATACTGGGACCTCCGTAGCAGGCTCAATAATTTTCCAATATTCCCACTCTACGTTATTCCTCTTCATATATTCTTATATACAACCTCCAATAAAGAGGCACAACATAGCGTAATACTGCTAGTAAAATTTTAATACTAAAAATTATTGCACTTACACTTTTAAAAGAATGACAGCACATGAGTTTTTAGACGGGCTCTCCCCCGTATATGTGGGCCACCGAGGGCTTTCCGTGGCTGGTATCACCTGCCGCGCGCACTACCCGTCCACTCCTCACCGCACGCTCAGGTCCTTGCGCTCTGCCACTTCCGGGTACCGCCCTACTGGTTTCGTCAATTGACTCATCAGGAGCTCCTGATGAGTCAATTGACGAAACCGGTAGGGCGGTACCCGGAAGTGGCAGAGCGCGAGGACCTGAGCGTGCGGTGAGGAGTGGACGGCTGTGCGCGCGGCAGCTGATACCAGCCTCGGAAAGCCCTCGGTGGCCCACATATACGGGGGAGAGCCCGTCTAAAAACTCATGTGCTGTCATTCTTTTAAAAGTGTAAGTGCAATAATTTTTAGTATTAAAATTTTACTAGCAGTATTACGCTATGTTGTGCCTCTTTATTGGAGGTTGTATATAAGAATATATGAAGAGGAATAACGTAGAGTGGGAATATTGGAAAATTATTGAGCCTGCTACGGAGGTCCCAGTATCTGCAGGAAGCAATCTAGATCGATTGGTCGGGGGGTGACCAGGGAATAACCCCAAGGTGCCATTAGACCATACTGTTGGTCTTCCAAGAGGGTGAGTCGTATTCTAATCGGGTGTGGTGGTGGTGATCTTGCTTGCTGTGTATAACAACAAGGAATAGTAGGAAGCAAGAAGGACTGTGCTGCGCTAGGGGTTACTGATAAACTGTCTACAACTTTTGAAATCCCAGCGCACTGCCTGAACTGTGGACATATTAGTTGGAATACAGAGTGCGCGGTGTTACCCATACTAACCTATTTAAACAGACACTGAAGCGAAAAAAAAACTATGATATTATGATTTGTATGTGTAGTACAGCTAAGAAATAAAACATTAAGATCAGATACATCATTCTAATTGTTTCCAGTACAGGAAGAGTTAAGAAACTCCAGTTGTTATCTCTATACAAAAAAGCCATTATCTCTACCACTTTCAAAAGTTGTGGAGAGGGCAGTTTTCTGACTTTTATTATCTCAACTGTTAGTTAACTATTTACTTTTCCTCTGGCAGAGGAGAGGTCATTAGTTCACAGACTGCTGTGAAAGAATCATTTTGAATGCTGAGTGTTGTGTAATCTGCACATATAAGAGAATTATGCAATGTTGGAAAAAACACTATATACCTGAAAATAAAAATATGAGAATATTTTCTTTGCTGCTAATCTTCTAGTAATTATTCATAGTACACAGCCAATTCATTATATCATATATTTTTTTCGCTTCAGTGTCTCTTTAAAGAGACTCTGTAACATTAAAAAGATCCCCTGGGGGGTACTCACCTCGGGTGGGGGAAGCCTCCGGATCCTAATGAGGCTTCCCACGCCGTCCTCTGTCCCACGGGGGTCTCTCCGCAGCCCTCCGAACAGCCGGCGACTGTGCCGACTGTTAGTTTAATATTTACCTTTGCTGGCTCCAGCGGGGGGCGCTGTGGAGGCTTTCCGTTCCGAACTACACGGAAATACCCGATCTCAGTCGGGTCCGCTCTACTGCGCAGGCGCCGGAAACTTGCGCCTGCGCAGTAGAGCAGACCCGACGGCGATCGGGTATTTCCGTGTAGTTCGGAGCCGACAGCCGTCAGAGCGCCTGCGCTGGAGCCAGGAAGGTAAATAATGACGTCACCGCTGCCCGGACTCCACGGAGGGCTGCAGCGAGACCCCTGACGGATGGAGGACGGCGTGGGAAGCCTCATTAGGATCCGGAGGCTTCCCCCACCCGAGGTGAGTACCCCCCAGGGGATCTTTTTATGTTACAGATCCTCTTTAAGCTGGCTGGACATCTGAGTTTACACTTTAACCACATTCCTTGTCTGCTATGTCATATGCTTTCCTCATCATCATCATCTGCTCTGTGGGGTGGGAGGCTGGTTGCCAGTTGGTTCCCACTTAAACACAGGCAATTTTTCATGGACCCTTTGTGATTTTAAGTGAGATGCATGAAGTAACAGAGAAAAGAGGATTTGGCTTCATAGCTTGAAATTTTACCAATTTGCATTTTTTTCAGCCACCTCAAATAGGTATGTCTTGGGCATGTCACTAGATGAGCTAAGAAATCATCTACTCTCTTCCAACCCAGCTGGAAAGGCGAATATATAGAGTTGCAGTGTAAACTTAGAATTTTGTAATTTATTTGAGATGCTGAAGTTTTGCTCTAAGGAAGGGGTGTCCAAACTTTTTAGGCCAAGGGCTACATCGTCGTTCTGTAGGGTGCTAAGGGTCGAGCTAGCAAAATTAAACACAATCATTTGCTGATTACCCTTGGGTACGCTATGTCTGTGACACTTTGTCAAATATTTCCAAGAGAAATAACCCATATACTGTGTGCAGTTAGCACAGTGGCAGCTGCTAATCCGTGGTTGTTACTGCTGCTGGCACAGTGGCAGCTGCTAATCAGTAACTGCTACTGCATCAGTGGTGGCTGATAGCCTACAAGCGTGCAAATGGGAGGCAGAACAGTGACATAAGGTGGCCCCTGCAGCTGAAGCCTGTGGGCCACATGTAATTAACAGCTGTAGAGAGCTTTGGGGGGGGGGGGGGGGGGGGAGGGCATCAGAAAAGGCTAGGCAGGCCGTATTTGGCCGCCGGGCTGGACTTTCGACATGCCTGCTCTAAGGCAAAACGATGGCCATTTACAAACTGCAGAAAATATTCTTTTTTATATATATTTTTTAGTACAGTATTTTTATAGCGCTGACATCTTCTGCATAGCTTTTAGAGTATTTGTCTTCTAACTAACTGAACTTCAGAGGGCTCACAATCAAACCTACTATAGTCATATGTCCATTGTAGTTTAGGGGCAAGCCAATCAACTTATCTGTATGTTTTGGGGTTGTGGGAGGAAAACTGAGTGCCCGAATGAAACCCATGCAGGCACAGGGAGATCAAATTCCTTGCAGTGCTACAAGGCTCTTGTGCCACTGTGTTATCCATAAAAAATGGTTCTCTATACATATCCTCTTAGCATGTGCTCTACCCTTACATTTAGTATAGCATTTTATGCTTGGGATAAACTACTGCATGGAGTTCCTTAATGTAACTGATGCTCAATTCAAAACCATGCACATTAGTACAATAATATAGCATCCAGCTAATATTATTTATTTATAAAGCGCCAACATATTCTGTGACCCTGTACAAGTAGGAAAAACCAACATGCGGTGCATAATACAGGCAATAGTATACATCAAATATGGACACTGGCGCAAAATACAGAATTGGTAATTACAGTGGCAAATGTAATGTAACATGATGAATAAAATGTATAACAGATTGTAAGATGCGAAATGAATAACAAAATCCAAGACTCAAAACAGCAAGAGAAACCTTGTGTGCTTACAATCTAAAGTTATGGGGGGGTCGATCCTGCTAAGAATAGTCTTCTCTAGAAATATCTGATGGCTTTACAGCTGACTTTGCCCCTTTGGGAAGAGTTCTCTCTCTTTTCTCTGTGTGAAGGATACACTGGTTTAACAGGCAGGACATAAAATCCTCCAGCTGAGACATTGTTAGCACTTCCTATTGCAGTCATTGTTGTTTTTTTTTTATTGTTTCTGGCAGTATTAAACTATTTTTTTGCATTACACTACATGGTTTATTGTAAAAGTCCACTTTTTGGTTGCAAATGAGTCTCAGGTTATGCCGAAGAACATATTTATATTTGACTTTGTCCTTCAATTTCTAGGAAACCATTTCAGGTCCACTAGAATGTCCCTCCATGAACGCTTTAGCAAGCTGCAGGAAGATGGAGACCTGCAGGAGATAAATCCTGATACTCTTGCACCACAAAGCAACCCTGAGATTCACAGGTAAGCTGGTCCAGGAAATACTCCACAATATCTGACTTATGTGTGCTTTGCCTGCCTTAAAGAGACTCTGTAACAAAATGTTGTGCCTTATTTCTTCTGTCCTATAAGTTCCTATTACTGTTCTAATGTGGTCTGTCTTACTGCAGCCTTTCCTACTTGCACTGTCTCTGTAATAAATCTTATCTCCTTTCCTCTGTCGTGTCTGTCGGGCTATGGCTGGAATGTGTGGAATGTGCGGAATGTGCAGCACTGCTTGTCATTGGCAGAAGCTTTACACACCCCCTCCAAGCTCTGCATGAGTCACACCAGATAGCTGTTTACAGCCTATGATACTCTGGTTAGAAGCCATGTCATTTGTTTGTAAACGCTGCCTAAAACTGTTAATTACAAGCCAGAATTGCAGCAGGGAGTGGCAGAAACAGCACAGAGGGACACAGGAGAAAATAAGGAATAAAATGGTATGCTTTTTATTGTAAGAATATTAGAGTACAGATTCTCTTTAAGTTATTCTTGCAGCATTTCTAAAAAAAAACAAAAAACAAAAAAAAACATGCAAGTTTATTTTAGCTGCGGTGACTTTGAGGGTGAGATATTACTGATAGTTAAAATATTGTCAATTTCTCATTACCTGATAGTAACCTGCCCTTTAGCACCTATCAACAAACACCCTTTACATGCCTAACATGAGCCTCCCTCTCCATGCCTAACATTAAAGAGGATCTGTAACCAAGGATTGAAATCCATCCCAATCAGTAGCTGATACCCCATTTCCAGGAGAAATCTTCTCCTTTTCTTGAATAGATCATCAGGGTGGTCTGTATGGCTGATATTGTGGTGAAACCCCTCCCACAGTGTGATGTCAGGACCTAGGTCCTGACAGTTTCCTGTCTGTGAACCTTATTGCGTTGTGAGAAATTAAATCTTCCAACTGCCACACAACCAGAATCTCCCTCTACACTTATGTATAGCTATAAAAGCTTTTAGCCTATTGTATTGTTAGTGCGTGTGGTTATAAATAATGGCAGTTGGTGCTGTCTAGTTTTGTTTTTTTCTTGTCTGCCAGTTGTAAAAATGATTATGTGCATGCTGATTGTGGCTCAAACCTCATGGACAAATTACATGGTGAATATCATTTTATTTCTTGATCTCTCTAATATTTTAACTCCTCACTTTGTAATGTATTGATTTTTTTTCTTCCCCTTTTCGCTAAAGTTCCTTATTAACCCCCCCCCCCCCCCCCCTTCTTTTTCACTAACCATAATGTCCCCTTTATGCTAAACACAAACCTCTGTCCCCACAATCTCATAATCTAACAGCTAGCCCTTTACAGTTCCGTTATATTACAGCCAAACCGCATTATTATCCCCTTCCGCTACAATTCACTTCTTGCCACTGAGTTTGCTACGCTGCAGATGAACGCAGAACTGATCTGTACACTAAGCTATAAAGTAGCTAAGCGTCTGCACCCAAACTAAGCACCCGGCGCTCCTTAGCCACAAATCTACATTGTGATCTGTGGTACTGCCGTTAGCCGTTACAACAAAATTAACTGCTTCCCTAATAATTGCAGAAGACGAATGCTGTTATACTCTGCACATCAAATCATTGTGATAACGTAGTCAAAAAAGAACAAATTTTTAAAAAGACAACTATTTTTTTGACAATATAATATTAGAGAAAATGTGATGTACTGCATAGCACCGTGTATTCTCTTCACTATTATTGATAGTTAAAAATTTCTGTGTTCTTGGTTTTAACATTGCATTTATATAGTCCCTGTCAAGGGGCACTAGTGCATAGCGGCAGTCCGTAGCATAGATTTTTTAAAGCTATTTGCAGTGTGTGAGAGCAATAGATGCCTTTCTGATCAGAGAGTGATCTATCTTTTACCACAAAGGTGGGGTTTACACTCCATAGTGGAGTTAAGGTGAACCAAAATGAACCTGCATAGGAAAAACCCAAAGCATTTGCTCCTAGCCCTGTAGCAATGGTTGTACAGTGCCAGTAGCAATTTAGTTGATGAAATTATTTTGAATGAATATTTTGTCACCATCATTTAATTTTTATTCTGGCAGGAGAATTGACATATCGTTGGAAGAGCTTCAGAACAAATCTCTAAAGAAAACAGTGGAGGTACAACCTGTAAGTATTAGTGAGATAGTCATCTTTTCTGTATAATAAATCCTGCTCCATGCTCCTATACAGGTTATACTTGGTGCAAAGCAGATCACCCAGTCAGGCAAATCTCAGTGACCAGTCATAATGGAAATCACAATCAACTGTGTTTCCTAAAGATCTTTTTCCAGTGGTGCAGGTACATAGCTGTGGGTTACATTGGGAATGTTACAGTGGTCCCCCCAGAAGTGCAGGGTATTTTACTAAAGGGAATGGCATTTATTAGGTTTTCCTGTTTGATTCCTGGCAAATTTGATCATGTTGATTTAATGTGCCAGAAATCTATGTCCCAACTTGTCGGAGCGATCCTAATTTAGAATTATTTTTTTTACCAAAAATCAATTGAGATTATTGATCGGACTGGACGGAAAACCTTTGTTTTTTGGGGGTGAGGCAGGAGTGGATTGACGACCCGTAGTATTGCACTGCATCGAATAGTGCAACGCTGCAGTTTGATCAATTTACAATAGATTTCATGCTGAAATTTAGGTGCAGTAAGCGGAAGGATTCAAGCCCTCTCATCAGTTTTCAATCGGAGAGTGGTCAATCTTCAACCTGGAAGTGTGTGGGTACACTTAAAGGGAACCTGAAGTAAGAGGTATATGGAGGCTGCCGTATGTATTTCCTTTTAAACAATATCAGTAGCTTGGCATCCTGCTGATCCTCAGCCTCTAATACATTTAGCCATAGACCCTGAACAAACTGTGCAGTTTGTTGCCTGCGCAGGGCACTATTGCGGATGGGAGCACAAAGAAGGAGACACATGGGCAGGCCTGCGCAAGCACAGTAAGCCTGTTGGCGAAAACAAAACCAGCTGGCAGTGGGGGACTCGGTGGGTGACTGCGAGGGAACGGGATGGCTGCAGGGGGCTGGTAGAAGCCCCAGGAAAGTTAAAACTGATTTTTTTATTCATGCCTTAAGCATCCCTTTAAGGAATGCCCTCAGTATATGGACTAATTCCAAGCCTCCCAGGAAGAGAGACGAGAACCACCAGATTTAGGGCTATTTCACACGGGAGTTTTTGCAGTGTTTCAGACGCAGCGTTTTTTGGGATCTATCATGGTCCCATTCAAGTGAATGGAGCGTTTAGAGCTGGCTTTTGTAGACTTTCATGAAAGCCTGGCGGTAGATCCCAGCGGTGTCTCATCTCGAAAGCAATATGTTGCTTTCAGAGGCGGAAAACAATTGCAGAGACCCGAACTGCTAGCCTTGAAGGCTTCCCAAAAGCCTTCAAAAGCTAGCATCTAAACGTGGCGCCGAGCAAAAGCTCGGCAGAAGCCCATGTGCAGCAGCCCTAACTAAGGTAAACCTGTGACGAAGGGTACAGGAGGATTTTTACATACCTGGGGTTTTTTTTTCGAGCTCCCTGTAGTCAGCCTGTCAGTTTCCTTGATGTCCTGACTGATCCGCTGTGAAGTCAGTGATCCAGCAGAGTTGTGGGCCACTGTGCTTGCCATGTTCTGGGCTGCACATATCTCCTGCATAGTGTTTCTGTGGCCGGAAATGTTCTGCGCAAGTGCAGTTACAAGGGTACAGGGGCGTGATTGGGGATAATCTGTAACTGAGCCTAATCACTGACCTTAAAGGGGTTGACAGCGTCACAATGGAGGGGACCAGGAGGACATTGAGGGAACTGGCAGGCTACAGGGGGTAAGTAAAAATCCTTTTGCTCCAGTTATCTCAAGTACACTTTAACTATAAGTGAGAGTCACGTATGAGAAAGGTATTTTGCAGTGCCATTTATCCTAGATATTTTTTTTTTATAGTGGCCGTAAAGCATTATGCAAGAATTTGCGGTGATCACCTGGGATGTGTCATGCTTGCGTGTGAATTCAGGATGCGATCGTGCGCTCTGTTTTCTAAATAGGCATTCACTGCTTTTTACGTAATTACGTCAGATCCCCGAGTACTAACATTTCTCTAATATCCTTTATACGTTAAGTAAATAAAAAGCTCCTTTATGTTGATACAAGAAAGCTGATAACTGAATAGGCTTTGAGAAGTCCCATCAGATGACCTCTGGGGTGCGCATACTTCATGCTGATAAACTTTGTGTCCCAGAGGGTTGGCGGTTACAGTAAGGAAACACCTAGAATGCTTGCTTTGTATTCTGTTATAACCTATTATTTGTTCAGCAGGCGTAGAGATTGGAAATGGAGAGCGATGTGTGGCTATAATTGATTTGAGGGGGAGTGATCAGTTTATAAATATTTGCTGATATGCATTAATATATAACTCAGAATGCTTATAATGTTTAATATGGCCTCTTTTCTTGGGAACTCTGTTTATTCACTTTTAACATTGTCCTGTTTATCTCTGCAATGTGAGTGTATTATTTATATGAATTGTATTCTGATAATGGTATAATAAATTGTTTATGCCACAGGATTACATTTTCTGTCAGGAATTACTGGCCCCTTACAGGTTGGGTTGTTTTTGTTGTGTCATTTTCAGTTCATGCCTGAAACAATTAACCTATTTTATATGTTTATTGAGGTTGCGTGCATTTTTTTCTACAAGGAGCAGTATTGTTGATTTACCTTTGAATGATCTTGTTGTTGTTTGACTTACCTGCCTTATTTCAGCTCACCGCATTGAGCTGTGTAGAGCCCTTTGTACCTCAGCCTTTATCTTATTATGCTTCTGTCATATATGCTCAAGCTTTTTAGCCCTTGAGCAAATCACATATTTATTCTTTCTTCTAAAAGTGCCTGTAAACGTTACATACTTGTACGCTAATGGTTTCTGAGATATCTAAAAGACAATATTGCTGCCTGTTGGCTATGAACAATCACAAGTAATGCATGAGATAGATAGGCTGAATATGTCCTAGAGGAGAAATGTGTCTCTTTGGTGAATAGATAAAACTGAAAGATCCGGTATCAGAACTGAACTATGGTACTTCTGGTCCTGAAGCCCTAAGTCCATTTTTTTCTCATTACTTATTTAACTGTACCCAGGACTAAACAAGGGAAAGTCCTAAAGCAATCCAAGCTATGTAGAGAAGCAAAGTGGTGAACAGAACAGTTTTTCATGAGTGAAATGTGCTTGAACTGTAGTACAGCCTAACTTTCTGTCCTCTGTGAATTTAGTTGATGGGCAAGTGATCAATCTGGAGTGACCATGTGATTCCCAAAATAAGAAGAAAATTAGAGGTCTAACTTAATTTCCCAGCATTACAGTGGAAAACCTATGGTTTAAGCAGGGGCGTAGCAATAGGGGTTGCAGAGGTAGCGACCGCATCGGGGCCCTTGGGCCAGAGGGGCCCCGAAGGGCCCTTCCTCAACTACAGTATTAACTCTCTATTGGTCCTGTGCTCATAATAATCACTTCTATAGATACTTTAAATAGTGGTAATCATTAACAAACTGTTCCCCATCCTCTACTTGCACCTCTGACACTGTAGTTGCCATTGGCAGGTTTTGGTGCACCGTATCAATTGCTATGTATATAGTGCTTGGGGGGGGCCCCATTGTAAAACTTGCATCGGGGCCCACAACTCCTTAGCTACGCCACTGGGTTTAAGGTGGCTGTAAAGGGCTGTAACAGGCCGTGAAAATATTTTCCATATTTTAGCTTCTCAGTTCACTGCCCCGCCTCATCCATATTCAGTTCTATTCAAAAGAGATGAGCAGGAACTTGGGTCACTTAGCATGCTGGCACAGCCAACTGTAGACTAGTGGTTGACCGGAAGACCCAAGTTTCTAAACAGGAAGCCAGAATATGCAGGGGTCTTGTCCTGCATATGGATTACCTTTTTTTAACGCTAGGGGCCCTTTTCTATTGCATATGTTCCAATCAAATTTTTGAAACAGTCTTTTGGCCAACTGCAAAGACACACTTGGAAAAATAGAAATGGCGGCGCAGGGGCGTAGCAATAGGGGTTGCAGAGGTTGCGACCGCATCAGGGCCCTTGCACCAGAGGGGTCCCAAGGGCCCTCCCTCAACTACAGTATTAGCTCTCTATTGGTCCTGTACTCATAATAATCACTTCTATAGATAATCTGAATAGTGGTAATCATTAACAAACTATTCTTCATTCCCTTCCTGCTCTGACACTGTAGTTGCCATTGGCAGGTTTTGGTGCGCCGTGGCAATTGTTCAGTGTTCTCCCCAGAATTTTTTTCCAGCCGGGTGGCATGAAAAAGTAGCCGGATGGGGCACAACAGGGGGAATGCAGGACTGATGCAACTCTGCTTACAGCATAGGAGGAGGAAACAAGCTGTCAGCCGGGTGCTCTCCAAAATTAGATGGGTGGAGCATCTGGCCAAAAGAACCTGGGGAGAAAACTGAGCCTCCATATGGCTCTCAGTTCAGGTGTGCTTTAAGAAATACACCATCTGTCTTAACCTTTTACCGACCGCGTCACGCCGATGGGCGTGGCCGCGGCGGCAGCCCCAGGACCGCCTAACGCCGATTGGCATAAAGTCCTGGGGCTCTGTTTTGAATGAAGCATCTCATTCTCGGAGGGCGGAGCTCCGCCCCCCTCTTCAGTCTCCGAGCGGCTATCGCCGCTCGCAGACTGTTAGACGGCGTGATCGCCGTCTAATTACCCGTACAGCGCTGCGATCAGCAGCAGCGCTGTACTGGGGACAGCTGTGTGACACGGCTGTCCCCTTCTGAGCCATAGAGGTGATCGGCTGTCATAGGCTGAAGCCTGACAGCTGATCACAGGGATTAGCCGGCGGGGGGAGGGAGGGGGGTATATAACAAGAAAAAAAAAACACACTTTTTATTAAGAAAATAAACTAACACAAATAAACAAACAAACACTGGGGGGGGGGGGGGGGGGGGCGCGATCAGACCCTACCAACAGAGAGCTCTGTTGGTGGGGAGAAAAGGGGGGAGGAATCACATGTGTGCTGTGTTTTGCAGTCCTGCAGCTTGGCCTTAAAGCTGCAGTGGCCAATTTAATGAAAATGTGCCTGGTCTTTAGGGGGGTTTAACACAGCAGTCCTCAAGAGGTTAAAGGGACTCAGCTGAGAATAGTAAAAAGGTTTATACATACCTGGGGCTTCCTCCAGCTCCATCTGCTAGGATCGCTCCCACACAGCTGCCCGCAGCTTCGGGAACCGTCACTGACGTCAGTCTGCTCCAGTCTATGCAAAAGAAGTGCGCTCTCTACGTATCTCTCCAGTGGCTGCTGGAGAGATGCACAAACAGTGCATTTCTCATGCATAGAATGGAGTCGACTGACGTAAGTGACACGACCCAGTTCCCGAAGCTGCGGGCAGCGTGGGAGCGATCCTAGCAGATGGGGCTGGAGGAAGCCCCAGGTATGTATAAACCTTTTTACTATTTTCAGCTCTGGTACACTTTTTAAAGTGAACAGTGCTTTTTGTTTTATTTGGAGCCACAGAAATCCATCTGACAGTGCAGGTGAAACGGACATCCTATAGTTAACACGTGTCTAGAGCTATACAGTTATATATATTGGGCATCGTTAATGGTACTGATCGACCACGATCATTCAGTCAATGTTTTTGGGGTTGATTCCTCTACCAATCATCTGATTGGTAAAGTTTTCCTTGCTGTTTGTGGACCCCATCCATTGTTTCCGGCTGAATGCATTAATTTGATCAGGAATCGTGTCGCATGTCCATGTCCCTACAGATCACACTGAGAAGCTGCAAATTCACACCTAGATATGAACTGTTTGCATTTTCACATGAAAAAAAAAAAAAGTGCAGCATGGTCTGAAAGGACATGCTGGCCCCTTGTGATTTCAGAGGTTTATTAGTGTATCTTTTGGGTTTAAAAAGGTGGAGGAGGGGAGAATAAACATCAGGACAGAGCTTTATGTGTGCAAACTTGCCTTACTGAGGTCACAGCTGGGCTGCCAGCTACATTCCTTTTGCTTGTACCTGTCAGATCAGAAGGATTTTTTTTCCCTTCAGTGTTGCTGTCTGTGTGCTCCGTGCTCCGTTCTCCAGGCAGCCACAACATCCCACTCTCTGCAGCCAGTCCAGAGCTGCTCCTTGCATCTTGTGACAGCCGGGGGAGGAGATGAGTGATTGCCTGCACTTCCCACTCCTCTCTGCAGTCCTCTAAACCAGAGTTCCCCAACCCTGTCCTCAAGGCCCACCAACAGTACATGTTTTGCAGGAAAACACAAATATTCACAGGTGGAGTAATCAGTGTCTCAGCAGAGCTAATTACCTACCTGTGTGGATATCCACAAAACATGCACCGTTGGTGGGCCTTGAGGACAGGGTTGGGGAACACTGCAACAGTTACAGAAGTGCCATATTTCACAGAGACTTACACGTTCATAAGTAATTACGGATACACATTCAGAGGGGAGGGAGAAGGACAATTGACCTAGTGACGCAACTGTGAGGAGGAAAGGAGGCACCGAATTACAAATTACAAAGCCAAATGGGCCATAGTTTGCCCTGCCCTGCCTTAGCCACACAGGCTTCAGAGTCCCTTCTCTGACTACTACTGACTACTTATGCGCCTCATTCCTGGAAGAGCACTCAGCAGTCAGTAGTACAGATGGTCCCGCATACTGCCGAGCACAAGCCAATGACTGTACAAGCTTGCTGGAAAGCACGAGATCTTGTACACAGAGGAGAGAGCCCATCGTGTGATGCAACTGGGTGGGGCTTATCTCACCCGGGCAGCCCACCCACCTATTTGATCCTGGGGAGAACACTGTTATGTATAGAGTACTTGGTGGGGCCCCATTGTAAAACTTGCATCGGGGCCCACAGCTCCTTAGCTAAGCCACTGAGGCGGAGCAATGTTTCTATTACTAGCGCCACTATGCGGTTCAACTCCTCCTGAAACACAATCACTGTGCATGCTGCATTCTTTCTGTGATTAGGATTGCCAGTGGGAGTACAGGAAAATCATTGCACAGAAAAAGTATGCTGAAATTTGGGACATTTGCAGGGTGCAGTATCTTCAGTGGAGAAGGGCCCCTAAAATAAAAATAAGCTAGAGTTGTCCTCACAAAAGAGGGTTGAAAATTGCAACTGTAAGAAAACTTATTACATACCAACACCCTACCTCCAAGTGTTCCTGCATTGTAGAACCTATCTGTTAGAATAAGTGGGGTGCTCAGAGAAGGATAAAATATCTTAACATGTAAAAGTGAAATGGGCACATAGCTCCTGTAAAGTATCATACAGGCTAAAAGAAGCACTTGAGCTGCCTATATGCACACAGTGCATCTGTTACCTAGAAAAGTTGTTCTGTTAGCCCACAAATTGTTTTCTAGCCTATGAAACATATTATCCCTTTACCTGCATGATAACTTGCAGAAGCTTCAAATGTTTTAAGTGATTTTATACTTTTTGGTAGGGATTTCTTTCATATTCTTGTTTATACCCTCTGTGGATCCACATTTAGCCTCAACAAATGCCAAGTAGTCTTGTTCTCCATCTTTGTTTCCCTGTTCATAATTGGTAAAAGAATCAGTTTGGGTGCTATGTATAAAATACTGCCTTCGTGACATCCCTGGAGCTATGTAGTTAGACAGACGTGTGTGACAGCAACTGTGGTAACTGCAGGCCTGCCTCTAAATTGATTTAGAAGAAGTTTACAACCAGGCAAGTCCGAGTGTAGTTAAAGGGGTTCTTTCGCGAAAAAATTACACAGTTAAAAAATGTGACAGATGACAGGTTTTGGGCCAGTCCATCTTTTTAAGGAGGATTCTCAGGGCTTTCTTTGTTTTCAACAGCATTTCCTGAACAGCAGTTTAACTGCCAAAATAGAAAGATACCAGCCGGCCTCCCTAATCACTTGCACACTATTATGTCAGTTAGATTTTGCAACTGTTGTTCAGGAAATGCTGTTGAAAACAAAGCCCTGAGAATCCCCCTAAAGCTGGCCACTAACGGTCCAATTTGTAGCGAAAAATCGTTCGAGCGATCAGAAATTCTGATCGGATTGGTTGTAAATAATCTCCATTGGTGGACACAATCGATTATGAACGAGTGAAAAAAATGTCGCCCGAATGAATTTTCGTCGAACGAAAATTTGGATTTTCTTGGTGGTCGTGATAGATAGGAAGCAATGATTGGTTAGTTGATGGTGTAGTGAACGATTTTTCGTCCGATCAGAATTTCTGATCGCTCGAACGATTTTTCGCTAGAAATTGGACCGTTAGTGGCCAGCTTTAAAAAGATAGACTGGCCCAAAACCTGTCATCTGTCACATTTTTTAACTGCCTACTTTTTTCGCTAAAGAACTCCTTTAACCTCCTGGGCGATACAATAATATCGCCAGGGGGCGGCGCAGCACATTTTTTTTTAATTATTATTTTTTTTTAATCATGTAGCTAGCCTAGCGCTAGCTACATGATAGCCGCTGTGCAGCGGCATCCCCCCACCCCCTCCGATGGCCTCCGGCAATCAAAGCAAACAGGAAATCCCGTTCAGAACGGGATTTCCTGTTTGGCTTCCCCCGATCGGGATGATTGGCCAGGCTGCGCACGGGGTCTTGGGGGGGGGGGGGGGGGGAGCGGCACGGCGGGTAGCGGCGAATCAGCGCGGAGCGGCGGCGATCAGTATATACACGCAGCTAGCAAAGTACTAGCTGCGTGCAACAAAAAAAAATTATGCAAATCGGCCCACCAGGGCCTGAGAAATCCTCTGTGGCGGTTTACCCCGAGCTCAGCTCGGGATTATCCCCCAGAGGGTTAAACACCTAATCTGTATAGTGGTTTCAGGTCAATGACACAGAATATATTAAAATGAAGACCTGCTGTGATGGCCTCTATATAGTTCTCAGTAGAGGTGTCCTTAATCACCTCTTCTACAACTCATTACACGATAGTCTCACTTGTGTACATTCTGCACCTTTGTCAAATGAAATAAGTTAAGCCCTCCAGGTCAGGCAAACAATCCACCTCCTGCTGCATTCTTGCCTTGTCATATAAGAATGTGAGAAATGCTAATATAGGTGATGCTTTATATACACCTGAGAGTCAGAATAGTCTCCCTGTGTACATTTTACAGGTTAATAGTTACACAGCTTGTAGGTAAAATTACATTTGTACTCTCTATACAGTATATTGTTCAGAAATATGTTGTTGTTACTAACCTGGTACAACCATAAATCTGTCTTAAAATGGTATGAAACTCAAATCACATCTATGGACTAAACCATTAAACACAGCATAAAGCTAATAGTAAAAACACTTATAAATGTTTTCCAAGTTATTGCAAGGGTTAATATGGAAGCGTCTGCTTCACTCGAAAGCTAATTTGTAAGACTGCAGTTGCAGTACTAAAATTATTAGATTGACTTGAGCTAAACTAAAGGTGTAAACCATGCAGAACAGCCTCTGCTGTACTGGGGGGAGGGTGTATAGAATGATCATATTATGCAACACTTCTTATAAAGTATACAGAGCTGTTTCCATCTTCTTGTTCCTGTCAATCTAACGTTGGTTTTACGCCTTACATATGATTACATGAGCTTTGTCAGATCCTACCACATCTGTGTAGCAACAGGATATTATTTACAAGTTAAATCCTGTCTAATTATCCTCATACAAAATACATTTTGATAAGATTACATTACAAAATCAAAGTGTGTAGTATGGGGCTACTCTTATGTCCCTTCCACAGGTTAGGCCCAGTTTTTGTGATATGTTTTAGAACCCATTCAAACACAAGGAGACCATACAAACTCTATGCAAAAATTGTTAATTGAACCCCGGACCCTAGAAATTAAACGTAAGTGCACAGATTACAATGTATATGTTTGTGTTTACCATTCATTCATGTGAACATCATAGTTGCCATTGTTGTATCCCAAAATGCTGCATTTGTATACTTTTAGTTGTAGTACTATACTGTATATATCTGTGGGCTAATCATATTTGAATAAACGTGATTTTGATTTCAATTGTATTTTACATAGTAAAGCACTTTTTGCTAAGGAATGTAGGAAATTATGAATAGGCCTATAGTGTTCAGGATATCCAGAAATTCTAAATGATCTGTCTATCTGTATACCAATTGGTTTGTATAAAAAAGTAATTATTTTCTTCCTTCGTTTCTTAGGCTAGACCGAGAGCTGTTGAAGATCCGCACGACCTGCGGCATGACATAGAGAGGAGGCGGAAACAGAGACTCCACAGTGAACATAATGGTACCACTGATGAAAAATTTGGGGACAGGTTAGTGTTACTAGCTTGTACTGGAGCAGGTTTTTCAGAGCAATTTTTTTTTTGCCGTTCCTTCTGAGTGTGTTAAATGACATCTTTTGTTGGCCTCATGTCTGAAAGTATCGGCACATAAGTAGGAAGGTTAGGGTACAGTTTGTTAGGAATTGCTAGTGTAGGGGAGGTTTTTGTTTATGCTAACTCATATAGGCTGGCTGGTGGTTATAGGGGTTGGCAGGAATGGGGGTTTAGGATTAGGTGATAGTTTTGTGCAACTTTATAACAACATTGATGCAAAAGCAAAAAGAGCTGAATAGATGGTGCTGAAAATCAACAGACCAAATTTATGAGTACTTTAAGGAAGTGTAAGAAAATGTGCTGTATCCTGTTTGTAAAAAATAGTGTCATGCTGACCTTAAAGAGAATCTGTATTGTTAAAATCGCACAAAAGTAAACATACCAGTGCGTTAGGGGACATCTCCTATTCCCCTCTGTCACAATTTCGCCGCTCCCCGCCGCATTAAAAGTGGTTAAAAACAGTTTTTAAAAGTTTGTTTATAAACAAACAAAATGGCCACCAAAACAGGAAGTAGGTTGATGTACAGTATGTCCACACATAGAAAATACATCCATACACAAGCAGGCTGTATACAGCCTTCCTTTTGAATCTCAAGAGATCATTTGTGTGTTTCTTTCCCCCCTGAGGGGGGAGTGCATAGCAGAACCACAACACTGAAGAACTTGGCAGCCTTCCAGACACAGGCTGACAAGTCTGACAAGGGAAAGATACATTGATTTATTACAGAGACTGTGATAGTACAAAGTGCTGCAGTAAGCCAGAACACATTAGAATAGCTTTTGGAACTTGTAGGATGATAAAAAACAGGATGCAATTTTTGTTACGGAGTCTCTTTAAGACGCAGTATCAAGTAATTCCATAATGCAGTCATAATATCTTGTGTGTTCGGATGGACAGAGCCTTTTTGCGGTATCCTAGGCTGTACCAATCATGAATGTAATTCTGGAGTATATTCACAAAAAAAAGTTAAAATTTATGTGCACAGACTGCGAACATAAATTTTATTGGAAGTAATGCAAATTAAAAAACACCTATTTGCATCATTTGCCTTATACAGTCAGTGCGTATGTTGCTTGTATTCCACCATTATGCTAGTTGTGTAATGCGTGTTACGCAAGCAATGCACATGTTGCCGTTCCTTCTGAGTGTGTTAAATGACATCTTTTGTTGGCCTCATGTCTGAAAGTATCGGCACATAAGTAAGAAGGTTAGGGTACAGTTTGTTAGGAATTGCTAGTGTAGGGGAGGTTTTTGTTTATGCTAACTCATATAGGCTGGCTGGTGGTTATAGGGGTTGGCAGGAATGGGGGTTTAGGATTAGGTGATAGTTTTGTGCAACTTTATAACAACATTGATGCAAAAGCAAAAAGAGCTGAATAGATGGTGCTGAAAATCAACAGACCAAATTTATGAGTACTTTAAGGAAGTGTAAGAAAATGTGCTGTATCCTGTTTGTAAAAAATAGTGTCATGCTGACCTTAAGACGCAGTAGCAAGTAAGTAATTCCATAATGCAGTCACAATATCTTGTGTGTTCGAATGGACAGAGCCTTTTTGCGGTATCCTAGGCTGTACCAATCATGAATGTAATTTTGGAGTATATTCACAAAAAAAAGTTAAAATTTATGTGCACAGACTGCGAACATAAATTTTATTGGAAGTAATGCAAATTAAAAAACACCTATTTGCATCATTTGCCTTATACAGTCAGTGCGTATGTTGCTTGTATTCCACCATTATGCTAGTTGTGTAATGCGTGTTACACAAGCAATGCACATGTTGCACATAGAACGCAAGTTATGCAAATAGTGTAACGTGCATTACTTAATTTGCGATACGTCAGTTACAATTTACTTGTGTGGATCTTTTGTGAGCATACGCCTTTGTAACTTGTACCTGTTCTATTTATTGTATAGTGCTTACCTGTTATACTTATTTTATAGTACTGTGTAATGTGCTTGTGCATTATAACTATAAGTATAACCATATTGTGCAAAAATCAAGCTGTAAGCTGAGAAAGATTGCTTTATTGTGATAATTTCTTGATTTGATGAAATTATAGAATGGAAGAGTCTAATAATCTCAATCCTTTAAATTAATTGTAGAGCATGATTTATGAGGCAAGAGGGGCAAAACACTTTGCCCCTTTCTCTCCTGAAATCAATAGGCTGACTTGGAATGGAAACAAAAGCAAGAGGGATATAGCGGCTACCATATTTATTTCTTTTTAAACAATGCACATTGCCTGGCTGTCCTGCTGATTCTCTGCCTTTAGGTGGCCATACACTGGTCGTACATATACTTTGGACATATACAAAGGCGTATGCTCACAAAAGATCCACACAAGTAAATTGTAACGGACGTTACGCAAATTAAGTAATGCACTTTACACTATTTGCATAACTTGCGTTCTATGTGCAACATGTACATTGCTTGTGTGACACGCATTACACAACTAGCATATTGGCGTAATACAAGCAACATACGCACTGACTGTATAAAGCAAGTTATGCAAATAGGGCAACAGGGACAGGAAGTTCAGTGAAGCTGCAGCCCAGCAGAGAAGAGGCAGCGGTGACCGGGAGGACTAGCGCCGGCCGGAGCAGGTAATGTATTGCCGCTGTATTGCGTCGGTTGTCAGGCATACGAACGCCGCTATCGATGCACTCCCGACCCGCCGGCGATCGAGCAAAATCTTCCGCACGGACGGCTCGACGGGAACGATTGATTTTGGACGGAAATCAAGTGTTTGCGCAATGATTTCACAGCAGATTCGATCACAGTGATCGAATCTGCTGTATATTGGCAGGAAAATCGTTAGGTGTATGGGCACCTTTTGATATTTTTAGCCATAGACCCTGAACAAGCTTGCAGATCAGATGTTTCTAATTGAAGTCTAACTGGATTAGCTGCATGCTTGTTTCAGGTGTGTGAAACACACAACTGCCTCCAAAGAGATCAGGATAGCCAGGCAACTGGTATTGCTTTAAAGGAAATTACATATGGAAGCCTTGTTTTAGGTTCCCTTTAAAGTATTTTTCAGTCTTAATTTAAGCAACTGTTGTGAGAAGAATATGGAGACTGCCATATTTATTCCTTCTTAAACAATACCAGTTGCCGGGCAGCCCTGTTGATCTATTTGGCTGCAGTAGTGTCTGAATCACTAGAAACAAGCATGCAGCTAATCTTATCAGATCAGACAATGTCAGAAACATCTGATCTGCTGCATGCTTGTTCAGGGTCTATGGCTAAAAGTATTATGGCCCATACTCACGAGGGACGGCGCGCGCGTGTTGCGGCGACAGGTCGCCCGTGAGTATGGGCCGTTGCACGCGCGCGCACCCCGAACTGTCGTCCGTCGCTCATGTCGCCATGCGATTGAAAGTTTCAATCGCATGGCGACAGTCGCCGCCGCATCCCCGCCGCAACTGTCGCTAGTCCGCGTGAGTACGCGGACTAGCGACAGCAACCTCCATTAAAGTATATGTAGCTTCCGTCGGAGGGAGGAGGAACGTCGGCGACAGCTTCCGCCTCGCCGCTGGTCCCTCTTCCGCGTGTGTACGCGGAGGGACCTGGCGAGGAGCTGTCGCCCACACGCTCACGTGTGCTGGCGACAGGCAACATTTGCAGCCCGTGAGTACGGGCCATTAGAGGCAGAGGATCAGCTGGACAGCCAGCCAACTGGTATTGCTTATAAGTAAATAATTATGGCAGGTTCCATATCCCTTTCACTTCAGTTGTCCTTTAAAGAAAAACATTTCTTTATTACAGCTGATACAAATCCTGCAATAAATCTGCTCTGTTTCTACTTCCTGCTTTCTTGGAAGCAGACATGTTGTTAATGAGCTTATCTGCCCTATCTGAAATGGCAGTCATGTGACGCAGGAAGAGAGCAGATTAGGCAGGCTAAACTCTCTCTAAATACAGGTTGCATGTCTCTGATTTTCTTCTGTCCTGTGCAAGAGTTCAGCTCCACTACGTTTCTGCAATGTGATTGTAGAAGGAGGAGGGGCAGCACTACAGACATGATACAAGCTGGGGGGGGGGGGGGGGGGAGACGGACAGCAGGAGACGAGTGCACAAGAGGCTGCCTTGCTGTGCATGGCTGTCTCTCCTCTGCATGTTTATTTCTTATTACTTTGTTTGGGGGCAGAGGTGTAAAGTAGCATCACTTCTCCTGCTCTTTCCCCCCCCCCCCCCCCCCAGCTGCATTGGACCAGCAGCTGCCATTTTCAACTGCTCTGGCATGGTTACCTGCAGTCTGGGGGAGGAAGGGGAGAATAAAGGAGCCGCTCTGAGACTGCCCTAGACTGCTGGACCCACGTGGCTCTCATCTTTGTAACTCCTGGAAGCTGCTGCTACTGGCCAGGGATGTGTGTGCGTTTTTTGCTTTGCTGCTTCTCTCTTTTCATTGATGAGAGAGAGAGAGAGAGAGAGAGACACCGTTATAAAATAGATCCTATTACTAATTGGAGAGCAGGAGGGAGAATCTGAGCAGGAGTCCCACCCCTTACAACCCGCCCAGCCAATCCCTGCTCCACCAGGAAGCGTGAGGTGGCAGGCAGAGGAGCACTCCTGCAGGGTACAGAATCCGCCTTTGCTATTGTGCGAGGCTGGCGCTGATTGAAAGCAGGCAATGGAGCGCTCCTATGTGAAGTTTCATAAGGTTTACAGCGCTGGATTTTAGGAGCCCCAGGCGGCGGGGTTTCAAATCAGCCGGGCAGCCCGCCCACCTAATTAGCCCTGGGGGGAACACTGTTCAGCCTATGGGGAAGAAGTATGGCAACTTGTGTTTCTACTGGAGCTGATGATCTTGCAGGTGGGACCATGGCTCTGTTATTGGGCCAATCACTGCACTTGCCATGGTCCTGCCCGTGAGACCATCTGATCCAGTAGCAATCCAAGTTGCCATATTTTATTCCCCTTACTGCCGCTAAGACTTACTTTCAGGGTAGGGCTTATATTTTGAGCATGCTCGAAATTCCTTCTAGGGCTTTCCGGTACTTTCAGGGAATATCTTAATTTCAGGGAAAGAGGGTACTTGTGCTTACACAATATGGCTGTGTGTACACAAAAGGGAGCACAGACGGGAATTAGAGGAGTTTCCTAGCTGGCAGTGGTGGGGTTCGAGGACGACATGGGAAACCTCAAGATGCCGCCCTCTTCTTGGTTAAGTATCTGGTATTTGGCGCTGCACCTGCCAGTTAGACTGGCTGGCATGCCATGTAAGCTAAAGTCTTTCTTACTGTGGTGTAGAAAAGATCTGAAACCTCAGATAAAAGTAATGTCCACTGCTTGAGTTTTGGAAGTAGATTCTGTGTTCGGCATGGAACAAGCATGGAGTTGAAACATGCAACACTTGCATGTTAAAGTGAAACTTAAAGGGAACCTTAGCAAAATAAAAAAAAAAGTTTCACTTGCCCCTGCAGCCCTCAAAGCTCCTCGAGTGTCCTCTGGTCCCAGTTTAGTTTTCAGTCACGCGTATTCTTTTCCACCTTGCCGGTGTCGAGCACATCCTGCGCAGGTGTACTGCACCTGTGCAGGACGCGCTTGACGGCGGCAAGACGAACAAGAATACACGCGGCTGGTGGCCGACTCCTACTCGGTTGAAAATGAGACTAATGGGCAGCGGGGACCAGAGGACACAAGGAGCTGTGAGGGCACAGGATGGTTGCAGGGGGCTTGGAGAAGCCCTGGGTAAGTGAAACTTTTTTTTATTTTGCAGGGTTAAGGTGGCCTTTAAGTGAACCTTAAAAAAAAAAAAGGGGTTTCTCTTACCTGGGGCTTCTACCAGCCGCCTGCAGCCACCCTGTGTCTGCGCCATCACTCCACTGCACAGATGCAGTGGCTGGCGACTGGCCTTGTCGCCGAAATCGAAACTTGGGCACTGCGGGCGACAGGAGCATCGAGGAGTGACAGCGCGGGCACAGGGTGGCTGCAGGGGGCTGGTATAAGCCCCAAGTAAGGTTCACTTAAAGGAAACCAGAGCTGAGTAAAAATAAGTGTTATACATACCTGGGGCTTCCTCCAACCCCATCTGCACAGATCGCTCCCACACTGCTGTCCTCAACCTTCTCCTGTGCACATACCCAGTCCCGTAACTTCCTCCAGTCTGCGCAAGAGAAGTGCGCCCTCTATGTATCTTCGTAAGTGGCTGCTGGACAGTAGGCCTGAACGATTTATCGTTTTTAAACCGAAATAGCGATCACGGATATGGCGATTCTGTGATCGTCAGAGTGGCGATTTTTTACAATATCCCGCGCCCTCCCGCTCTGCACTCCCCCTCGCCGCTCTGTATACAAGTTGCAGCGGCTCTCATTCCCGGCGGTTCGCCTGCAAACTTCTTTCTCCCGCTGTGTGCCACCTCTCCTCCTCCGTCATCAGCTCTTTTGGCTTCTTCCTCTGCCTAGCGTGTCAGCTGGGCGGGCGCCGGGCATCAGACTCCGCCCACAGGCTCTCGTTTCCTGCGCTGTGCGCCGCCTCTCCTCCATCATCAGCTCTTTTGGCTTCTTCCTCTTCTTCCTCTGCCTAGCGTGTCATCAGCTGGGCGGGCGCTGCCTCTCCTCCATCATCAGCTCTTTTGGCTTCTTCCTCTTCTTCCTCTGCCTAGCGTGTCATCAGCTGGGCGGGCGCCGGGCATCAGACTCCGCCCACAGGCTCTCACTCGTTTCCCCCTGCAGGACAGTGGAACATCAGAGCTGCCTCAGGTAGACTTTTAGTGGCTGGAAGAAGCCGGCAAGTAAAGCTTTACTTTATTTTACCTCTGAGCCTCCACACACGGGCTCTCACTTGTTTTACCTCTCCCTCCATTGCTAGCTGGGCCTGTCAGTTAAAAATAGTGTGGCAGGCAATCAGGCTTAGGAAATGAAATTACAGGATCACAGTTCAGCACCCGCCTCCTTTGCACAGTAAAATTCTGAATGAGGCTTACAGCCTGCTAAAGCTTCATTTGATGAAAATCGTGGATTCAATTGAAATCGCAATTTCTGACAGAAATCGTGCGATTCAATCTTTTCCTAAAATCGTTCAGGCCTACTGGAGAGGTACGAAAAGATCGCACTTTCCTTGCGTCAGACCGGCTGTAACTGGAGGAACTTTGGGAAACTGGTAACGGCGCCGGAGAAGGCGCAGTACGGCGGCGTGGGAACGATCTGTGGGGATGGAGGAAGCCCCAAGTATGTATAACACTATTTTTACTCCGCTCTGGTACATTGTAAGTTTCACTTTTTAAAAGGAAGTCAGTAATGGCACCTTCCTTGTTCCTCCCACTCCAGGTTTCTCATAATTACCTATCATCAGTTGGGAGACATGCCTATAATAATAGCGACTTGTTAACTGCAGCAATAAAAAAAAGTTTTCCCTGCTTAAGTCTTTACCAGTCAATTTAGCAGGTAGAAAGGGGGCATTATATGTAAAATTTTGTGTTCCACATAAAGAAAAATATAGTACCGCCTTCAATAAATAAAACATGTGCTAGAAATAATATACATCCCATTTACAGCTCTTCCACAGATGATGCTTATTACACAGTCAGATAATGACTAGTAATGCTAGAATCTGTCTCGTTACATTTATTGAATCCATAGAATGGATATGTAAAGTGACCCTGGTACAGGGAGTGACAAAACTAGTAATACTGGTTACTCATTAAATGACCCGCATATACTTGTAGTAAGAAATCAATTTATATCCATGCCGAAAGATCTGGAACATGCTGTACTGGATGGCCTCAAATTACTACTAGTTCCACCCTAAACAATTATTCAGACAACAAAGATGAAGGCCCTATACCAACATTCCTGCTGTGAAAAATGCAACGCACTTGCATTTCCAGGCACTTCTTCCCAACATGATTTTGATTTTATTTATTATAATGGAAATCATAATGCATTTGCGGGAATTTGACAATGCTGCATTTGTATCCATTTAGTTGTGAGGAAGGGACCTAAATAAAGCAGTTTCATGAAGCAATAGCTAAAAGTATCCCCTGAGGCTACTTACACACTAAGACGTTGCGTTTAGGGGACGTTATAGGGCACATAACGTGCCCCTAATGCAACGCCTGGTGCACTCTGATGTGGACATCAGAGTGAGCCACGTTGTGCCGCTAACTCTGGCGTCCGTGATGCGTACTCTTAGATGCATGCAGCATCACGTGGTCCCGCCCGGCCAATCGCCGCACAGAGCGGCCGCTCCAGGAAGTAAACGCTGCACGTCACACCGTGCAGTGAATATTAATTAGTCATGTGCCTGGCTGCTCTCCACTCCTCCCCAACACTACTGAGCATGTGCGTACAGTCTAGCGCATAACGCACAGCATGCAGCACTCTCAACGGATGTGCTGTGTTGCAATGTAACGCAACGTGGGCACTGTGAACGGGCTGATTGATTTTTCATTACTGTGCGGTGGGGCTGCGTTACAGGCTGCACTAACGTGCGCCTGTAACGTCTTACTGTGAAAGCAGCCTTAGTCCTATCTGATATTGCAATGCATTTTCAAACACATTTTGCTTTCTCTCTCTCTCTCTCTCTCTCTCTCTCTCTCTCTCTCTCTCTCTCTCTCTCTCTCTCTCTCTCTCTCTCTCTCTCGTAATAGTCTTGAAAGGTAACTTAGAGGAGCTCAAGTGAGAATAGTGTAATAAATAAAAAGTGCTTCATTCTTACAATAATTATGTATAAATGATTTAGTCAGTGTTTGCCCATTGTAAAATCTTTTAAATCCCTGATTTACATTCTGACATTTATCACATGGTGACATTTTTACTGCTGGCAGGTGATGTGGCTGCTGCTTGCTGTTTTGGCAGTTTGAAACAGCTGTAAACAGCTATTTCCCACAATGCAGCAAGGTTCCCAGACATTAAACTGCCAGGAGTATCATGGTCCTCAGAGTTTCTTGTGGGAGGGGTTTCACCACAATATCAGCCATACAGAGCCCCCTGATGATCCGTTTGTGAAAAGGAATAGATTTCTCATGGGAAAGGGGGTATCAGCTACTAATTGGGATTGGTCACGGTTTCTCTTTAGGTGTGCTTTTTATATTCCCCTAGAAAGGTAGTGTGCCTTTTTCTGCCAGATGGTGTCTCTATACCTCCTGCTGTGCTTTCAGACAAAATGTATTGTTCCTCGAGGTGGATCTGCCAGTCAAGCTATCTGTTTAATTGTCTCTCTGACTAATATGCAGGCAATATTCAGGTGTGTGTGTGTGGGGGGGGGGGGGGGTTGTTTTTACTAAAGACAAAGTCTGAACACTATTGTGATGTTTTGCTGTTAACAACTTAAAAAATACAAATGACAATTGTTTAAAGTGACCCTAGTGTATAGGGATATGGAGGCTGTCATATTTATTTCTTTTTACACCACTCCCACTGTTATGATTTAGGTCTGTGGGTGGAAGTGCCCACTGCATGCATCCTCCAAGCTTGTCAGGCATGGTGGAGTCATAGTGCGTGCGCACACACGCGCACACTAGGGAGCAGGTGCCGCTTTATCATTTATAACTGTAATTCTTTACCTTTACATGAAATAGTTTATCATGTATGACCTGTATTGACATTAACAAAAACCCTGTTTTCTCTGTGCAGTGATGCTTCAGGCAGCTGTTATGGACTACAGTCCCAGGAAACTGGAGAATTACAGACTTTATCCAGGATGAGCAGGTCATCCTTCGACAACTCCACCGGGAGAACTTCAGTAAGTGTTATTAAAGCATCCCTGAACTAGACTTTCCTACAGTTGATCACATCTCTGCCACGTGTTTGAGGTCCATGTTTTGTAGGAAAGCCAAATGAAGTTTGTTTTTTACACGTGGTAAGAAACTAGGAGCAGCCCCCGTAAGTAATGACAATCCCCACAAACCCCCACCCCCGACACACTATTACACTCCTCCCTCATGGGGAGGTTAATTTTTTTATAAAATGTAATGACAGGTGCTCAGTTTGTTTTGAAGGTATGGAATGCTGAATGTTTATGCAACAGAGACCACCCCAGCGCATTATTATTCCCATTCTTACTATTCCGCCGGAAGCTGCGCCAATGTCTGCCTCACCATCTTCCCTCCTCTTCTCAATAGAAACAGACGAGTAGGAGTGCTCGGCCCCCAATGTATTTATTTATTTAAAGACTGCTGAAGCCAAATAATAATAATAAAAACAAAACAGATAATCGCCTATGAGGAGGGATGGCTGTGAATCTTATACAGCCTTCCTGCTCCTCTCTCATGGTCCCCCTGTTCTAGCACTGTGTCCTGGTGATCTTTTATGTATCAGTAGTCTCCATATTTTTCTCACTTCAAGTGGGCTTTCATTTTCTTTGCTAAAACTGGCACATTTATGTAAACTGTCGTTTTTAGTTGTTGGCCCAAGTTACATTAAAACATTGCTTAATCACAGAGAAGCATTAGCTAGAAATGCATGTGAAAATGCCTTACTGGCTTTTCAGACATAAATACACAACGGGGCGTATTTTTTACTTACAAAGACGTGCAAAAGGGGAGCAGCTGGCCAGAGCAACCAATGAGACTTCACTTATTCACCGAAAACGCTAATCGATGCTCTGGACAGTTGCTCCGATTTACGTTGTCCATCGCAGTAAATGAGCCACTTTGTAGAAGTAGTGCAAAACTGTTGACATTTTAGAGATGAAACCCTCAGTCAGATTTACCATAAATAGGCGACTTGTTTACTTAAGGGCTGGTTCAGACGGACGTTCAGAGGCGTTGCGTTCGTTGACGTCGCAGTGGTGTTGCGTTCAAGCTTTCGGGGGCGTTCGCGTTGCGTTCTGATGCGGTCGCGATTTTTCTTCCCCTAGGGGGACATTACCTGTCGCGGTTAACCGCCCCTAGAAGCTACATGTAGCTTCCAGGGGCTACTTGAACGCCAGGGAAAATCGGGACCCGAACGCCACGTTCGTGTAAACGCGCGTAAAAGCTTGGTACAAACGCTCCCATTCACTTGAATGGGAGCGTTTAACGCCAAGCCCTGAACGCTGGCGGTAAACGCTGCACAAGCGTCCGTCTGAACCAGCCCTTACACAGATCTCTCTAAATTTCCACTAGTATGCACTGGAGCCACATTTAGAGGAAAGACCTGTATTTCTTGGCATAGATTGTAATATTTTATTGTATGTTTATTCAGCCAGTAAATCAAGTTTCTTCATGTGTTTTCGCCGCCGAGTGTTAGCTCATCAAGTGCCTGCCTGTGGGTTATCCGATTAGCTCACCTGAGTTTTCCTACCATGTGCTCAGCCTACCACTGCAGAGCTTTGTTTATCCTTTCATTTAGATAAATCATTGATCATTAATACGGCAAACTGCGCTTTGAATGAGCTGCTCATGTATGAGCAAGTGAACACAGCTCATTTCTATTTCTATGAACGTGATCTGATTGTTCCATAATGATGGCCTTGTGAGAGACACCCAGTTACATCCTGTATTTCATTCAGTGTAATGCTACCCATGTTCAGAATTTCCTTTTCTCTGGCGATCTTTTTACTGCGTTTTATGTTTGAGGACATCATTCCAGACATTAGTCGCAAGTAGTTATTACATCGCTCTGGAAACCGCCTCATGGGGAGGTTAATTTTTTTATAAAATGTAATGACAGGTGCTCAGTTTGTTTTGAAGGTATGGAATGCTGAATGTTTATGCAACAGAGACCACCCCAGCGCATTATTATTCCCATTCTTACTATTCCGCCGGAAGCTGCGCCAATGTCTGCCTCACCATCTTCCCTCCTCTTCTCAATAGAAACAGACGAGTAGGAGTGCTCGGCCCCCAATTTATTTATTTATTTAAAGACTGCTGAAGCCAAATAATAATAATAAAAACAAAACAGATAATCGCCTATGAGGAGGGATGGCTGTGAATCTTATACAGCCTTCCTGCTCCTCTCTCATGGTCCCCCTGTTCTAGCACTGTGTCCTGGTGATCTTTTATGTATCAGTAGTCTCCATATTTTTCTCACTTCAAGTGGGCTTTCATTTTCTTTGCTAAAACTGGCACATTTATGTAAACTGTCGTTTTTAGTTGTTGGCCCAAGTTACATTAAAACATTGCTTAATCACAGAGAAGCATTAGCTAGAAATGCATGTGAAAATGCCTTACTGGCTTTTCAGACATAAATACACAACGGGGCGTATTTTTTACTTACAAAGACGTGCAAAAGGGGAGCAGCTGGCCAGAGCAACCAATGAGACTTCACTTATTCACCGAAAACGCTAATCGATGCTCTGGACAGTTGCTCCGATTTACGTTGTCCATCGCAGTAAATGAGCCACTTTGTAGAAGTAGTGCAAAACTGTTGACATTTTAGAGATGAAACCCTCAGTCAGATTTACCATAAATAGGCGACTTGTTTACTTAAGGGCTGGTTCAGACGGACGTTCAGAGGCGTTGCGTTCGTTGGCGTCGCAGTGGTGTTGCGTTCAAGCTTTCGGGGGCGTTCGCGTTGCGTTCTGATGCGGTCGCGATTTTTCTTCCCCTAGGGGGACATTACCTGTCGCGGTTAACCGCCCCTAGAAGCTACATGTAGCTTCCAGGGGCTACTTGAACGCCAGGGAAAATCGGGACCCGAACGCCACGTTCGTGTAAACGCGCGTAAAAGCTTGGTACAAACGCTCCCATTCACTTGAATGGGAGCGTTTAACGCCAAGCCCTGAACGCTGGCGGTAAACGCTGCACAAGCGTCCGTCTGAACCAGCCCTTACACAGATCTCTCTAAATTTCCACTAGTATGCACTGGAGCCACATTTAGAGGAAAGACCTGTATTTCTTGGCATAGATTGTAATATTTTATTGTATGTTTATTCAGCCAGTAAATCAAGTTTCTTCATGTGTTTTCGCCGCCGAGTGTTAGCTCATCAAGTGCCTGCCTGTGGGTTATCCGATTAGCTCACCTGAGTTTTCCTACCATGTGCTCAGCCTACCACTGCAGAGCTTTGTTTATCCTTTCATTTAGATAAATCATTGATCATTAATACGGCAAACTGCGCTTTGAATGAGCTGCTCATGTATGAGCAAGTGAACACAGCTCATTTCTATTTCTATGAACGTGATCTGATTGTTCCATAATGATGGCCTTGTGAGAGACACCCAGTTACATCCTGTATTTCATTCAGTGTAATGCTACCCATGTTCAGAATTTCCTTTTCTCTGGCGATCTTTTTACTGCGTTTTATGTTTGAGGACATCATTCCAGACATTAGTCGCAAGTAGTTATTACATCGCTCTGGAAACCGCCTTTCAGTGACTCACCGCAGCTTTTGTGGTATTATTTTTCACTTTTTCGTTAACATTTTATTCTTAAACTTCTAACTGGACAGTAAAAATACATCAAGTGGGACAGATGGTACTTTTGTAAGAAGAGGATTCGTTGGGTCGATATTGCTGTTAGACTATGCTATGTGCTTATTGGTGCTTTTTTTTTGTAGACTTATATGAGAACGTCTCCAGTGAGCTTTCTAATCCATTACACATCTCAACCACTGCCATTAAAGAAGACACCCACAATGTATCAACTAAAACAATGAAATTGCTTGTAATTGGCTTTCCATAGTTGCTTAAAAAAAGGGGCTGTTTTATTGCTGCAATGGCTTTGCATTGTGGATTTGAGAAGGCTTGTCAGACCTTCTGTATCTGTTGCCACAATGATATGTTTGCGCCAATCAAAAGCACTCATGCTATGGTCTCTGGATCTGCCTAGTTGTTACTATTGCTGTGACTCAGGCTTTTGAAGAAGTCAGTCTCATGCTTGGGAATACACGGGTCATTTTTGCGGCAGATAGATGGTTAGATAGATAATTTCCGACATGTCCGATCTCCCGTTCGATCGTTTTTCGATTCCTCATGGAGGTGAATGGAAAAAGAGAAGAAAAACGAGATTCGAGTGGAGACTCGAGCGGAGAAAACGACCCGTGTATTCCCAGCATAATGCCTAATACATTTGGAGTGACACATAGGAGACCTTGCTCTTTGATGTCACTAATCTGCTGGACTTTGCTTGTTTCTTAAATGGCTAAGCTTATTACTGTTCATCACAATGCTGGACTAAAGGTGTGCAAACATTCACAAATACGGTCATCTGCAGGACTGGGACTTGATCCCTTAGATCCTAGGTTCTCAACGTGTGGTACGCGTACCCCAGGGGGTACTTCTGATGGTTCCAGGGGGTACTCGGGCTTTATGTACTTGGCCAAGAATAACACATTTAGAGTTTTAGAAAATAATAATTCTTGTTTAAACAACACCAAATTAGTGTTTTAGCTAATTAAAAGCAATGGTAAATGCTTGGAAATTGTTTAGAATCAATTATCATGTACTACAATTAATATATATTTGTCAGGGGGTACTTGTGATAATGTTTACTATGCCAGGGGGTACTCGGTGAGTACAGGGTTTTAAAAGGGGTACATACCAATAAAATGTTGAGAAACACTGCCTTAGATGACAGTTTTGGGCAGAGAGTGGTAGAGACACATCACTGGAACAGTAGCAATAGACCTTTTGGCTCAACCGCAAAGTATATCACCTGTCCTATACAAGTAATTACTCCTGCAGTACGGTGGGAGCGTCTGGACAGCATCAGGGCAACAGTGCTCCAAATGAAGTTCACAAAATATGGTTGCCAAGTTTGCAATGAAAAAATCTTTAAGTGTACCTTAAGTGACAGGTGACATGTTGAGATAAACATATAATACTAGCCCTCAACCAGTATGCAGAGACACATCACTGGCCTACAGACTAGTGACGCATTCTGAAGCTATGGAGTAGGGAAGAGGAAAGCCAGTGTAGTGCACAGCGCAGCAGGATGGGTAAGGCGGAAACCATGAGCTTAGCCCAGATGGTCCAGCACTCTCAGCAACACATCGAGGAGGAATGGAGCTGTCCATACACATGCTAGATTCTGGGCAGAGACGGCCCCAATCATGGCTGAGATCTGCCGTGTGTACGAGGTTGAAATATTTTATATGATTATTTTTTCTTGCACCGCTAATGCTCTTGTTTGAAGCCTTAACCAATTTTTTTTGCTGTTCTATGTGTTATTTAAAATTCAGCACTTACTTTAGACCTGCATAAAGTGTGAATTGTGAAGTGCACTTGATTATTTACACATCTGACACCTTTTACTGATCCTGAGTTATGTTAGGGCCGGTTCACATTACAAACACGGACGGCCACGCATGCAGAACGCAACGCATGCAAACGCACGCCATATGCGTTTGTATGCGTTGCATGGCTGATCCCATCACTGAAAAGTGAATGGGACAGCCGCGCATTTTTACAAAATCTGCGTGCAGCATGTGTTCCCGAACCGCACAGGTCCGGAACGCATGCAGTGTGAACATCAGACAGTGCACTCTATGCACTGTCTGATGTCGTGCGTGTCTGCCTCCTGCACGCGTTTCCAAAACGCGGCTGGAAACGTGTGCAGTCTGAACAAGCCCTCAGACCACCTAAAGCTCTCATCTGAGCCTCTAGTAATGGATTATCCAAAGACAGTAAGTCTGGGAGGAGAAGTCAGCATAGCTGTGACATGACTGGGAGGGCAGAGCTACATACCCATATGCAGTACAGTAATATATAATGTTGGAGGTGTTTTTCTGATGCTGAAAATAGGATAATTAATGTAAAAGTGGCTATCCTGAATAATTTACTACATTCTACTATATGTCATTATGGTTCCTCTTTAATCTTTGATGTTTGGCTACTTTTTCACTACCCTCACTTAGCGTGTATGTGGTGGTGGGCAGTTATCTCGTTCCCTATAGGCTGCAGCAGTCGTAAAGCTACACCTGAGTTAGATCTGCATAAGTCGTTCAGGTTCAGCGTTCCAGATGTATTAGAGATATAGGATTAACCTCTCATGTCCCATGTTTTAGCATCATATTTTGCTTCAAACAGAATTTGCCGCTCTGTACAGAGTCATTTAATGCAATGTAACTTATTGTATGTTCTAATATGATTTCTACCTCAGGACAGCAATAGAAGATGTTCTAAAAGTCACTGAAGACCTGTGTTCTGCTTCAGGGTATATGAGTGGTAATATCCCAGCCAATGACAAGTTTCTGTCACCAGACTCCCAGGAGAGAAAACAAAAACCTCACTGTCCTAAATGTGCTGAAAGCCCTCCAACATGCAGGAAATGTATACCTGAGGGGGAGAGAAGCTTGGCTGTAGTGAGTTATAGCATGTAAATCTATAGCAAGCAAGATTTTCTCCATCTAGGTGTTAGCTGTTTAGGGGGTTGAAGGAGGCATTGGCTAAAATACCACTTAAGGTAACCAACTAAAGGTGGCCACACATTTATAGATTTTCAGCAGATTCGACCATCAGATTTCTGTCAGATGCCTGTCAAGTCAAATCTGACAGGAATCTATCTGATGTGTGCCACACACCAGGAACAGATTTCCAATATAATTCAGAATTAAACCTATTGGAAATCGATCTAAATACATTATAGGACCATTAGATCCAATGCAACTCTATGGGCCATCACTCTGCTGCCAGCAGCAGACCAACCTAGATTTTCCATCCAGTCAGATAGATCAAATCGACCAGAATCGGCCACAGATCGATCGATTGACAGATTTGATAGAATTGATTTCTGATCAATTCCATAGAATCGATGGCTAAAATCAGACAGTGTATGGGCCCCTTAACTTTATAATCTACATACAATGAATATAATCAGCAACTAGGTGAACCATTTACATTGCACAAAATTAAAGTAGCGGTTCATTCCCACTCTCCTCATGGGGATATATAAGACATATGGAAATGTCCTTCTGCCACAGCTATGGAAGGTCTTCAGCCCACTAGAGGGGGGGGGGTGCTGTACTGGGAGTATCTCCTGGGAAAGACCCCAACATTTGTGATGCTTAGAACCAACTTCCCTGTGACATTCAGCATTATACACCCGGATCATCATATCAAATAGAACCACATCACTTAATGTATGAGAAAGGTATTTTTAGATCTGCTAACAGAACATGAAAATATAGGCAATTGACCAGTACTATGTCATGATACAGAAGAATCCTTTAATTCCGTGAAACTGTATGGGAAATACTTCCTCGATATACCATTGGCTGCAAAAATCACCTGGATCAAACTTTTGGTGTAAGCTACTTCTATCCTTGGTTGGTAAGATTAATTATGCCCTAAGTACATACTATATAATTCCCTTGTATGGTTTACGCTCTTCAGCAACCCAGAGGAGAGAGAGGGGTTTTTTTTGCAGTTTCAGAGCAAGGTTTATTTTATGGACCGTAATATGCAGAATTTGATCCCTTCAAATCCCACAAGTAAGCAGCTAGGCTGGGGTATGGGTAAGGTTAATATCACAGGAAATCTGGAGGGTCAGGGCGAAGCCCAGCAATCAAGACATTCCTTACATTAATGATATTGAAAAGACATTGGGGTAATTGAAAGCGGATTAGTAATGTAGGTCCATTTGATAAAGATACGTCATTAGGATCTCAAGTAGAATTTGTGGAACTAATATTTGTAGAAGCCCAGGCTGAATGGAAAAGGTTTGGAATAAATCGGTTACATGAAGTGTTAAGTTGTAGAAGTTTCAAATCATTTCAGTATGTATAGCTGTAGGTATTTACAGACAGATTTATTTACAACTCATTTGACAGTTTCCTAATAGAGCTATGGAAAGGCCTGGTTTTGGGTCTGGTCGATGATGTATATCGGGCTTCCTTTACTGAGGATTTAATATTTAGTTTACATACCTTTTATACAAACTGATTGTTCGGTTCAGACCCAATGCTTAAAGATAAGTGGCCAAGGGGTGTTGGGAATAGTGTTTGCGTTCAAATTCAAGATTTTGAATTCAGAAACCCCGAAATATCCGGAACACCACACTTCAGCACCCGAGCAAGAGGACAGGGTCATCGGTAATTCTCGTACTTGGGAGCTTGTGAACTCCACTTGGCCCTGTCCACTTGCTTGGGTGCTGAAGGGAGGTGTTCAGGATAATTCTGGTTTCTGAATTCAATATCCCGAATTCGAATACCAACACTAGTTGGGAAAATCTCTGATGGACAAAAGGACTCTGTTGTTGCATTCCCCTTCTTTCTTTTTTTTATTTTTTTTTTATTTTACCTCATTTAAAATAATTATTATTATTATTGATTTATGAAGCGCCACTGGAGTGCAGCAATTTGTTTCGCAGCGGACGTGGCACCTGTGCTGATGCAAATTCAAATCCAAATCCCTATAGCTGTGCAAAGCACAGCTATGGGAGTTTAGATGCACTCTGCGAAAAATTGCAGCATGCATAATTTTTTCTTCACCCCATGTGATTCAGATGCAGAGTATTGATTTCAATAGGCTGCATTTCTACATCCAAAATCACGTGCAGACGTCGCCTGTAATTTGTGTATAGTGGAAAAGGGTCCTAAGATACAAGCATGGGGTACGTGATAATACAGACAGGGCCAGATCTACCATAAGACACTGTAGGCATGTGCCTACAGGCGCCTGATGATGGAAAGGCAGCACACTCGCCTCCCCAAGTTCCATCCACCTTGCCTTATCTATGCAGATTCTCGAGCGGAGTGTAAATGAGAGGTCACTCAACTGGGTCAGTGACCAAATCTCCCTTCAGTTGGGGTCCCCTCATGCTACCTAATACTACTACTACTTAGTATTAGGTAGCCAGAGCTATCCTCAGTACTAAGGGGCACCTGTAGCTACCTATGATGAGCAAGGGAAGTAAGAGCAGTGAAAGTTGGCCAGCCAGCACACTTGCGGTGCAGTTCGGTGGGTGTTTGTAGTTTCATGGAGTTTGAAGTCTAGGGTGCCAGGACATCTGTGACTATAAGCTCCTGTGGTGTAAATCCAGGCCTGAATACAGACAATATTATACACACGTGTATAGGGTATTGAGTTGACTCATGTTGGGGTCAAGTGAAGAAGGCTATAAATCATAATATGGTGGGGATTAGATTGATATTTTTTGGGGGGGTAAATGTAACGGCAAAGAGGACAGAGTAATCCCTAACCAGACAGACCTCTGCAGTGTATTTGTCTATTTTGCCCAAATTAATTCTATTCTAAATTATAATTTTTTAGCACATCTATCTGTCTTCCCCATACAGTATTTAATAGACCTAGAGATGCAGTAATGCTAATGTTGACAAGCCCAGTGTTGTAGCATTCCCCAGTCATGTGACCAGAAGCCGAGGCATCTCGTCATGAGTCACATGCAGAGAGGCTATGGCCAATGACGTTCAGGCAGAGAAGGCCAATGAGCTGCTACACCTGAAGTAACGTTCCTCCAATTCATGCATGTTGCCAGTTGCCTTCAGTCTTCGGTACATGGCTGGGTTCTTGGGTGACATTAGGTGGCCATTGCATATTATAGTCTTTCATTTTGTTTTTAGACTGCATGATGGATGTAGGATGTCTCATACGCTTATAGATTGCCACCTCTTGTGGCAAAATAATCATTTCCTCTCTGATCCGAGTTGATGCTTTCCATACACAGCACATCACATTTTTCTGCAGGAAATCTATTGAAATTCTATAGAACCGCAGCGTTCCACTGTTCACTGCAGTCCAACGCTATATCCTGCCGCGGATTGACCCAAATCTTCTGTCCAGTCTGATTGATGAAATGGATCGATTTTACGTGAAGATCAATCGAAATTTGGTCAATCGGACATGATGAAACAATAGATTTATGGCAGATTCGATCAGAGTGACAAATTTGCCAGGAATGGAAGGAGTACATGGCCTCCTTAATCCTGACTATAGGCTCATGTTAATGCTACACCTGCTGGGTTGGGTGTTTGTGCAAACCTGCACACGCTTATGTAATCTCATACAAACGTTCAATGACCTCAGCCTATTGATTGCTCATAGAATTCTTCAGTAGCCTGAATTCTAGTGTTTCCTGTTTGATGAATCATGATCTTACATAAACATTTACTGATATGGTTACAAGACGGAGATTAAAGCATATATGTTATAATACGACCAACTTCCTATCTTTCATAATTCATGTAAGGTGTAATTTTGTATGTGCATCTTTATCAGTGTACCTCAAAGCAAGAATGGCTACATAACATATGCAGTTAGTAAACACATTACTTTTCAACAGAACTGAATTCTATCTCATGCATTTTTGGACATGGGAGGTTTTTATTCTTATTTTGTATTTATAAAGCACTGTCATCTGCAGCAGCATGTCAGAGGGTACATAGACGTGCCACTGACTGTCCTACGATGGAACTAATCCCTACCACTGTCACATCATAACTAATGTCTCTAAAGTAGGTTAAGGATGTGGGAGTAACCTAGATTACGGATGCAGCGTTGCCCATGTGTCCAAAGACTGCCAAAGCTCTTCGGAAACCTCTCCCTGCATGGACTCGACCCGACTCAGGCTTGGCAGCTATCAATCAGGCCGGCTGCCCAGCTGAAGCCAGGCTGTGGCCACAAGGGTGGACCTGGCCAGAGCCTCGGCTGCAAATTTGACAAAAAATTACCAGGGCCCGTTCTTTGAGCGGGGCGGAGTAATCACCTGCTTAGAAGGTGGACGTCAGGACAGGTGAGTTTTTAACAACACCACCCTCTTGTCTTCCATCATTCATTTGTGCTTTAGGTACTCTTGAACTCTCTAAACTTTCTCCAGTCATTGCTGTATTCAAATATGAACCAGGCAAGGGTGGGAATCTTAGCCCCTTGTAGCAAGCAGTTGTAAAATATCCATTCCAGGTTTGCTGGATGACTCATGTTCTCTGGCATTCTCCAGCTCAGGAGACTCTTAAGGTGGCCACTAACTAACGATACAATTCGCCAAGCGATCGTTTGTTTCCAATCATTCGTAAGATCAATCAGAAATAATCATTCGGGACCACTAATGGCCGAAAATCTCCTAACCAATCTAATCAGATTTACGGAATCGATCCGAAAACAGGATTGATTTCATTCATCGGATTGTGTAGGAAATGTTCATCCATTAGTGGTCGTGAATGCTTGGAAATGAATGATCGTTCAGTGAATTGCATGGTTAGTGGTCACCTTAAGGAAACCAACCCATACTTACTAAATTGTCTGATCTTCAGTGATTTTCCCGTTGCATAATACAGCTGCGTAATCCTAACACGTTGGTTCCACCCAGTCCGACCCTCTGGTTATAATTTTCCTGCACATCTGCTTTGAACTTGCAGACTCCAAGTTGGTTATTTTATGCCAGTGGATTATATGGTCAGTTTAACAGCCAATCGTTTGTACAGACCGCAAAATGCAGCCACAACTTTATTCAGAACTGCTCCTTCAAAACCAAGTCAATTAAGGCTTGTTCTTTTTACAGTGAAATAAACATCTTGTTGTGAAACCTTGCACAATTGTATTACTGTAAAGCTAACATAGTGTTTCTTATTGCAGAGTTCATATTACAAAGGACAACCTGATGACGAATACTATACTTCAACAAGCGATTCTGAAGACTCAGATGAGATTAGTGAGCCTTACAAGGTGAGATAGTGGCAGCATTTGTCACAATTATGCTCATGTGTAGAGGATGGATATCTCCATGAGTGTCTACAGGTAGGAGCTAGAGGTGGATCGCTCTGCCACTGCTACCACCTCTGAAATCTAACTGCCTACTGCTATGTTTACCACAGATAATCCCCCAGTGCCCCTGTGCCTGGCACACCACTTCCTTCCAGTCTGATCAAATCAGTCATGTTTCTGTGCAGTATAGAGCAATGATAGAAGCACAAATCACATCTAATCTCTTCATTATAAAATGCAATTAAAAACGGTGTGTACACGCCCAGTACTGTTGTCTGCAGGGATTGGGACTCCAAGCTGATCTGAACTTTTGCACAGGAGACTAGGAAACACAGATAAATCCACCCTCTGTCCACCCTGTGTGTGTTTATAGTCAACAGCCTGTCTAATTCTCACTTCTCATTAACGAGCCAGTGTAATTTTTGAGCTGTCAGTTTGGAGCCAGGTGCCTAATTAGTAAGGAAAGGAACCAGTAGTACAATTTGCTTCTACTTTTGTCCCTGATTTAGCATCTTTTTTCATGAGCTTTTTGTCATTCGCTCTAAATGCATTTTTAGCACCTAGTAGGATAATAGAAACTAAATTCGACTCTCATTTAATGGAGGATAATGCTTGCTTTCATTTTACACTATAGGTGTTCAGAAAAAGGTGAGCAAATTGTATGGGCCCTCAGGCATGAAACTCATGAGAATTAATTTTATCTTAATGCAGCTATACACTGGTCGATTGCCACCAGATCGACCAACAGATATGCTGCCCATACACTACACACAGATTTTGAATCAATTTCAGCATGAAATAGTCACAATCTGTGAAGCTGCGCCTGCCTCAGGTCACTCCTGCTTCTCCCACCAGCAACAATACATTTCCTGTTCCGCCGGCGCGAGTCCCTGGGTCAGTGTTGTCCCTTTATCCAGCTGGCCGTCTTCATCTTCACTTCCTGTCCTGTCCTGTGAGAAGGGGGAAGTCCAAACAGTAGAGTGCCCTCTACCGTTTGAACGTCCGCTGGTCACAGGACGGGGATAGGAACTGAAGTGAAGATGGAGAAGAAAGCCAGCTGGAGAAAGGGACAACACGCACCCAGGGACTCGGAACAGGTAAGATTATTGCTGCGTCAGGCGTCGCCAAATCGAATGCTGCTAACGACGCGCTCACAACCCGCCGTCTATCGAGCAAAATTTTCCACATGGACAAATCGATGGAATCGATCGATTTCGGATGGAAATTGGTCGGATCGGTGCTCGTTTGCGTTATCGATTTCACAGCAGATTTGATCACAATTATCGAATCTGCTGTCTATTGGTGGGAAATTCAGAATCGAGTTAGTGTATGGGTGCCTTTACCTTAGCTATATAATATTTCTCCAACACCCTGCAAGCCTAAAAACAAGGTGAGGAAGGTAATTATCAAGTTTGAAGAGGACCTTCAGATGACATATGGCCTCAATTCACTAAGCAGTTTAGACTAGTCTACTGATGGTTTTGTCAGTTGCAACAAAGGGGAATTCACTATTACCAAATGTTTTAGACCTGGTCTAATCCATTTGGTAATTAGGGGTGGGTAAAGCAGGGGAAATGATCAAAAGAAGCAGTTTTACAAGATCTCCTATGCATACAATTAAACTCCTGCATAATTGATTCAAAAGTTTCCATCTTCACATCTAAAATACCTTACAGAATTACTTTACCAACAAGAAATCAGCTGGACTAATATCTGTCAGCAAAAGTGGGCGTGGTCACTCCTTCTTTGCTTTTGTGAATTGTGTAATTACTGAATGTTAGACCAGGTCTAAAAACAGGTCTAAAACATTACACCAAACCATCAGTAGACTAAAAACCATCTGTAGACTAGTCTAAACTGCTTAGTGAAATGAGGCTATATTAGAATGTAGTAAATTATTTAGCACACCCACTCTTACATCAGTTATTCTGGTTTCAGCATCAGAAACTCTTCCTATAGCTGTATATTGGTAGGTGGCCCTGCCCTCCCAGTGATTTTTAGTCTAAGCTGTTTATTATGCAGCTTTCTTTTTGAATTGCACTCTGGGAGACTAGGTGGTGTTTCTAATGACTTCAGAACACACAGCAAACCAACTGCTGTGATGCTCCTTGCCAGCAGCAAAGATGGTGCCACTGGTTATAAATTTTCAGTATGTACATAGAATGAGGAAAGATTTTACAATAGGCAAACACTGACTAAATAATTTTTAAAGTAATATAGTAAAAATAAGCAATTTTAATCATTATTTTCAGTACAGTTCCTCTTTGAGTGAATGTTTGAGCTAAAAACAGCAAGGCTAAATATGATGAATGACAAGCGTCATACATCAGGGCCAATGTCCCATACTTCCATATCCCAGCTTCTGTTAATGGCTAACACTGCACAAAGCTGCTACTTTAAACACTTCAGGATTCTGCGTATGCATAAGTACGCCCCTGAATCCTGAAGCGGTTTCGATGGAAACGGCCGCTCGTGTCTCCGTGAACACCCTGCGAGCCTCCGATCGCGGCTCGCAGGGTAAATGTAAACGCGGGGAAGATTTTCCCCACTGTTTACATGCATACGGCGCTGCTGCACAGCAGCGCCGTAGAGGAGATCGGCAATCCCCGGCCTTTGATTGGCCGGGGATCGCCAGCATCTGATAAGCTGAAGCCTATCTGAGGCGGCGCAGGACAGATTTCCGTCCTGCGCAGCCCATAGTGAAGAGGGGAGGGAGGCAGAGGGAGGAATAGCGCTGCGGAGGGGGGTTTTGAGGAGCCCCCCCCCACCGCTAGGCACAGCAAGCCGGCGGCGATCAGACCCCCCCAGCAGGACATCCCCCTAGTGGGGAAAAAAGGGGGTAAGTCTGATCGCCCTGCCTGCTATCTGATCTGTGCTGCGGGCTGAAGAGCCCCGCAGCACAGATCATCCAAACCACCCGGGACCTGGAAGTGGTTAATAGACACAAGAATACTGCTCTTTACTAGTAGAAATCTAATCATTCCCATACTTTGTACCCTTTATGTTATGAACAGACATGGTTGTTTTTTGAGCTAGACGATGTTAGACTCTGCGTTAGTCAATTTAATGTCTTCTCCACACCCAGCAGTAACCGCACAGACATTACGTTCACCTGCTTACACATTTCTTGCATGTTCAGCTCCATTTCATACAGAAATGAAATAACGATTAACATTTTATTTTTTAGTAGCTGTCAACTGTCCACAATAAATCTGGCACTGGATAAAGGAGATGATTCATGAGTCTCTGGGGCTGGTTCATCTGTGGCAAGGAATGGGAAAAAAAAGCCCATGTTACCCTATAAAATTTTGAAAACTAATCTTAAAAAGCGTTCTGAAAACAAAAACAAGTCTTGAGGCTCTTAACATTTGTTGCCACAGGGTGGCACTGTTGTATCAGAGACTGTAGATTATGCTGCAGCATGTGGAATGTAAAGCTGTACTAGCCTGTAGTCTCATAAGATTGTTCTTGTCCCCCCTGGCAGACTTATAGAAAATTAAAGATTTTTTTTTTTTTTTTTTTACTTAAAGGGATCCCAAACAGAGAAGCATATGGATTTTTCCTTTTAAAATAATACCAGTTGCTTGACTCTCCTGCTGATCCCGTGTTTCTACTACTTTTAGCTACAGCCCCTGAACAAGCATGCAAATCAGCTGCTCTGGCTGAAGTCAGACTGGATTCGCTGCATGCTTGTTGCAGGTGTATGATTCAGCCACTTCTGCAGCCAAATAGATAAGCAGGACTGCCAAGAAACTGGTATTGTTTAAAAGGAAACCTCCATATCCCTCTCAGTTTATGCTCCCTTTAGAGAGAATCTGAAGTAAAAATTGAAAAAAACAAACAAAAAACCAGATACTCGCCTAAGACCAACAGGCGTCGGGAAGGTGGCAGCCCCAGGACCGCCTAACACCGAAAAGCATCAAATCTTGGGGTGGGATTTTACAGGGGATCGCGCACGCTGATTCATCATCAGTCTACCAGCGGTGATCGCTGCCAGGAGACATTTACATTATACAGCGCTGCGATCTACAGCAGCGCTGTACTGGGAACAGCCGTGTCACTCTGCTGTCCCCTGGAGAGGCTACGATCATGATCTCTCATAGGCGGATGTGTGTGAGAGAGGCTAGCCCTGATTGGCTGGTGGGGGGAGAAAGGGGAAATAAAATAAATTAATTAGCAATTTTTAATTTAACCTCTTGAGGACCTCAGTGTTAAACCCCCCCTAATGAGCAGGCAATTTTATGTAAAATGTGCCACTGCAGCTTTAAGGCCAAGCTACAGGACCGCACAACACTGCACACTAGTGATTCTCCCCCCCCCCCCCCTCTTCTCCCCACCAACAGAGCTCTCTGTTGGTGGGGTCTGATCGCCTCCCAGATGTTTGTGTTTTTTTTTTTGTTTTTTTTTAATAAAAAGGTGTTTTTTTTATTTATTACTGTAACCCCCCCTCCCTCCCCCCGCCAGCCAATCCCTGTGATCAGCTGTCATAGGCTTCAGCCTATGACAGCCGATCACTTCTGTGCCTCAGGAGGGGACAGCCGTGTCACATGGCTGTCCCCAGTACAGCGCTGCTGCTGATCGCAGCGATGTACAATGGAATTAGACAGCGGTTTCGCCATCTTAGCCTCCGCTCCGCCCACTGAGCAGGAGATGCGCGCTGGCAGCTTGTGCGCGATCTCCTGCAAAACAGAGCCCCAGGACTTTACGCCAATCGGCGTTAGGCGGTCCTAGGGCTGCCGCCGTGGCCACGCCCATCGGCGTGACGCGGTCGGGAAGAGGTTAAAAGAAAAAGAAATAACTGCCTGCAGCAGCGATCAGAGCCCACCAACAGAAATTTCTGTTGGTGGGCAGTAAAGGAGGGGGGGGAGTGTGTGTGCTTAGTTGTATGGCTCTGCAACACAAAGTTAAAGCTGCAGAGCTTTTAATTGTAAAAAATAGCCTGATCACGGGGTGGGGGATGGGGAGGGGGAGCCTGTGGTCCTTAAGTGGTTAAGCTAGGTTGACAGTGGGTGTTGAGTTCTCTAACAGCAACAGATCAGGAAAGCATCGCTGCACATTATCCGCATGTAGCGTTGCATACAGTCAATGAAAATTATGCTTCACTGTCACTGTTAACATGCATGTTTTACGGGAGCCCACTGAATGCAGTACATTGATTCTACCACACTGTGAACACCGCATCAGTATTGCAGTGCGGCAAGCTGCGTTACAAAGCAGCCGTTACACTGCACCGCAACACACCACTGTGAACCTAGCCTTAAAGGACCACTATCGCCAACATTTTAACCACTTGCCGACCGCGCACTTATACCGCGCGTCGGCAAAGTGGCAGCTGCAGGACCAGCGACGCAGTTCTGCGTCGCCGGCTGCAGGCTAATTAATCAGGAAGCAGCCGCTCGCGCGAGCGGCTGCTTCCTGTCAATTCACGGTGGGGGGCTCCGTGAATAGCCTGCGGGCCGCCGATCGCGGCTCGCAGGCTAAGTGTAAACACAAGCGGAAATAATCCGCTTTTTTTACATTTGTACAACGCTGCTAACAGTAGCAGCGTTGTACCAGATCAGCGATCCCCGGCCAATCAGCGGCCGGGGATCGCTGTCACATGACAGGCAGGAGCCTGTTAGAGGCTGCACAGGACAGATCCGTTCCTGTGCAGCCTCGGATCTCCGGGGAAGGGAGGGAGGGGGGAAATTTCGCCCGCGGAGGGGGCTTAGAGGTGCCCCCCCCCCCCCGCAACACCCAGGCAGGCAGGAGCGATCAGACCCCCCCCCCAGCACATCATCCCCCTAGTGGGGAAAAAAGGGGGGCAATCTGGTCGCTTTGCCTGGTGTTTGATCTGTGCTGGGGACTGCACAGCCCACCCAGCACAGATCAGCTAAAACAGCGCTGGTCCTTAAGGGGGGGTAAAGGCTGGGTCATCAAGTGGTTAAAATCCATGTAAACCCATACAAACAAGAAGTACATTTCTTCCAGAGTAAGATAAGCCATAAATTACTTTTCTCCTATCTTGCTGTCACTTTCAGTAGGTAGTAGAAATCTGACAGAACCAACAGGGTTTGGAATAGCCCATCCTCCTCATGGGGGATTCTCTGGGTTTTCTTTATTTTCAAAAGCGCTTAGTGAATAGCAGTTGCTCTGGGAGTGTGTTGGGAGACTATTCAGCCACTTGATTTATATAAAGATTCTGGCCAGAGTACTGGTTAAGGGCTCTGCCTTTGACATGGGAGACCAGGGTTCGAATCCTGGCTAGGGTCAGTACCTATTCAGTAAGGAGTTCAAGGCAAGACTTCCTAACCCTGCAGGGTGGCCTCCTGAGCGCGTCCCAGTGGCTGCAGCTCTTGAGCGCTTTGACAGGAGAAAAAGTGGCTGCAGCTCTTGAGCGCTTTGACAGGAGAAAAGCGCTATATAAATGTTCAGATTATTATTATTATTATAATTTAAAGGGGTGTCTTTTATAAAAAAAAAAAAAAAAATAAATAAAGACCATGCTGAGAATTCCCCCATGAACAGATGGATTAAACCAAAACCTGTTGGTTCTGTCAGATTTGTACTGCCTACTGTAAGTGACAGCAAGATGGGAGAAAAGTAATTTATGGCTTATTTTAATGCGGAAGAAGCATACTTTTCCTTTGTATGTGTATATGTATATATATATATATATATATATATATATGTATGTATGTATGTATGTATATATATATATATATATATATATATTTTATTTTTTTTAAATGTTTCGCAATAGTGGTCCTTTAATCACATTCTGGAAGCATGTATATAAGCCTTGCTAACATGGCTTCAGCTTTTTGTTAACTTTCTTGTTTTCCTGAATATTTTTAATTGGCTTTATTCTTCTTTTTTTCTGCCCTCAGTTTACCCTTCTCTCTCTCCTTCTTAAAGGGAAGGTTCAGGGTGGATACAAAAAAAATAAAAATGCTTATTCACTTACCTGGGGCTTCCTCCAGCCTGTGGCAGGCAGGACGTACCCTCGGCGCCACTCCACATGCTCCCGGTGGCCTGCCTGGCCAGGTCGGGCTCTTCTGCGCTCCAAAATGCGCCTCACGGGGGCGCGCTGACGTCATCGGACGTCTTCCGGGCTGTACTGCGCAGGCGCAGTAGTTCTGCGCCTGCGCAGTACAGCCCGGAGGACGTCCGATGATGTCAGCGCGCCCCCGTGAGGCACATTTTGGAGCGTAGAAGAGCCCGACCTGGCAGCCAGCCAGGTCGAATCGGCCACCGGAGGAGACCGGGAGCCTGCGGAGCGGCGCCGAGGGCACGTCCTGCCTGCCACGGGCTGGAGGAAGCCCCAGGTAAGTGGATTAGCATTTTTTTTTTTTAATCCATCCTGAACCTTCCCTTAACACCCTTCTGTAACCTCACAAAATGGCTGTTTATCTTTTACGCACCGCTACAGGCTGGTAGTAGAATACTGAAATCTCAGTGTGTGTGTGTGTAAATTACCATTTCTGGGGTATTTGCCTCACAAGTAGGAATGATCAATGAGATGCAAATTTTTCTGAAATTATGCAAAACTGTATGCAAATATGCAGGCTGCCATAGTTCCCCTTTAAGGTGTTGGGGAGGGGCGGGGGCGGGGTTGCCTCCTGGGGCGCCTCTTAGTTTAATAGCAGTCAGTGTGGGAGGGATGGAGGGGCGCACTTTGGTGTTTCAGCCTTGGGGGCTGGAGGACCTTGTCCTAGCTCTGCATGTTCGACCAAACTGGTTGATCATTTATTTTAGGTCCAGGTGGTGCGCCCACAGCTACTGCATCGGGACAGTGTCATATGTGTCCCTTAAAGGTACAATTTTATTGATTTGAAAAAAAGTCACTTCACATTTACTAACAGTCTGTATTACCTGTACCTATGTAGGTGATAGAAGCAACAAGGCAAGAATGTGAAGAATTTAGGTACCTAACACTCAAGAATGTTATAGATCAATAACCATAATTATAGTTAGGTTTTTTTGTTTTGTTTTGTTTTGTTTTTTTGCACAGACTCTACATTGCCCTCAGCAACCAATTAGATTGCAGCTGGTGTTTTCTAGCGCTTACTTATTTTTATAAATCTGTCTCAGTCACTTGGTGATGTTACACAGTTTGCCTATAGATACATTGTGATTCCAGCATAAAGAGTGGATGGCAGTTGCCTGTAGTCACTGCTGCTGCTGTTGTTAGGTTTGCTGAATCTCCCGCTATTTCTCCACCTTGGTGTATATTCACTTTGAAAGACCTGCACAGGACTGTAATATGGATCATTGTACTGGGAATCTGTGCTAGCCGGGATCTTCCCATCATGTTTTGTCATTTGTCTCCGCAGGGATGGAGGAATCCTGCTGCAAGAATATAATGTACTTCCCTGGACTTCATGGACATTCTGCTACACCAAAAGACTTTGAAATGTAGATACATGACTTTCCAGGACTTCTTCAGAGGCCACTGCTATTAAAAGTTCAATAGTCTTGATTAAAGGAAGTAAAAAGCTATTTTTCGGTAGTGGAATGCTGCTCAACTTTTTTCTACGGTTTTCACATTTTTGTAATGATGGCATTGAGATGGAAGATTGCTAGCTTTCCTGCTACCCTTTTTGCAAAAAAATAAAATAAAATGCAGTTCAGAGTTTTTCAAGGAGAGCTTCTCTTCAGCGAGTTTCCTATTTATTGAGCATTTTTCTTAAGCCAAAGCTGTAAAGTGTTTTAACCTGTGAAGCCAATATAACTAGTGAAAAGTAAGCTAGAGCCCTCCCCCCAGATTTCTGGATTCCTGCAGCCACTCCTTCCTGGTAGATGCTTTGTGGAACCTCCCCCCTAGAATCCTGGATTCCTGCAGCCCCCCCCCCCCCCCTCCTAATACATGGTTTGTGCCACCCCCACCTCCCCCCTTCCAATCCTGGGTTCTTGCAGCCTCCCTTTCTGGTACATGCTATGCGGATTTGTTGATTCTTCCTGATGCGTGGTTTGTGTAACACCAGCCCCCCCCCCCCCGAATCCTGGGTTCCTGCAGCCACCCATCCTGGTGCTTGCTTTTGGAACCTCCTCACAGATTCCTTGGTTCTTGCAGCCACTCCCCCTGCTGCATGCATTGTGGAACCTCCCCCCAGAAGCCTGGGCTCCTGCAGCTACCCCTCCGGGTTTTGGAACCTCCTCCCTTCTGCTAGAGCCTCTCTCCCTGGTAAATGCTTTGTGGAGCCTTCCCCTAGAATCCTGGATTCCTGTAGCCCCCCCGATACATGGTTTGTGCCCTCCCCCACCCCATTCTGGGTTCTTGCAGCCTCCCCTCCTGGTACATGTTATGTGTATTTGTTGATTCTTCCTGATGCATGATTTGTATAACCCCCCCCCCCCCCAGCAGCTTCCCCTCCTGGTACATGGTTTTGGAACCTCCTCCCAGACTCCTGGGTTTCTGCTGCCACCACTTCTAATGACCCCCCCTCTTTGAAGAACCACCCCAGAATCCTGGATTCCTGGTGCCACTATTCCTGGTTCATGCTGTGTGGAACCTACTCCTGGGTTCCTGCAGCTACCAATCCTGGTGCACAGTCTGTGGAACCTCCCATCAGATTCCTTGATCCCTGCAGCCAACCCTCCTGCTACATCTTCGTGTCCAGCTCTTCGGCACATTCACTCGCCAATTGTCTCTCCCATTGCATCACTTTTTATATGCATGTACGAGAGGAGGAGGGCTGGCTGGACTCAGACATCAGAGCTGACAGCAATTATATGCAACACCTTGGCATCAGGGAAACTCAGAGAAGAAAAGTCACAGAAGAAAGGTTTGTGGAGGCAGCTGCTTTTAACTAGTTATTTAGACTGCGCAAGTTTGAAAACATAACAGGCTTGCGCGACAGCATGTTTTAGTTTTCTCCATACTGTCTTTTTTTCTTTTTGTGTGTGTGTTTTTGTTAGTTACAAAGTCGTTTATGTTGGCAAGTTTGTGTTTTAATGTTAATAAAGTGCCTGAATTGTTTGATGCTAGCCAATTTCTTCTGTGATTTGACTTATTTGTTCTTGCATGCTATGTCACTGTTCCGGCAATGTATCAATGTGCTGTAATGTGTGTTTATACATTACCTGTCCTGTGTTGCGGTGCCCGTCCCATCTTCCGACGCTCTTCTATTAGCGGCATACACACTGCTGGCGCATAGGATGCCAACACGTGACCACACACACACCATGCTGACAGCGTGTATGCGGCTAATAGAAGAGAGGCGAGGCGGAAGACAAACGGGCACCGTGACGCAGGACAGGTAATGTATAAACGCAAACTTACAGCACATTTACACATTAGGGGAACAGCGGCAGGCTTGGCCTATTCCCGAGAGATTTCATGCTGAAATTGATTGAGAATCAGCCTGCGGTGTATAGGAAGTCGACAGATCTCTCTCTAATCAGATTAGATTAGAGAGCGATTTGTCTCTTGTTTGAATCTGTCCATCATCACTAGGGCCTGGTGCACACCAAAAACCGCTAGCAGATCCGCAAAATGCTAGCAGATTTTGAAACGCTTTTTCTTATTTTTCTGCAGCGTTTCAGCTAGCGTTTTGTGTAGCGGTTTTGGTGTAGTAGATTTCATGTATTGTTACAGTAAAGCTGTTACTGAACAGCTACTGTAACAAAAAACGCCTGGCAAACCGCTCTGAAGTGCCGTTTTTCAGAGTGGTTTGCGGTTTTCCTATACTTAACATTGAGGCAGAAACGCATCCGCAATCCAAAATCTGCAGCAGCCCGGGAGTATGCGTTTCTGCAAAACGCCTCCCGCTCTGGTGTGCACCAGTCCATTGAAATACATTACCCTAGCGGATCCGCACCCGCAAGCAGATCGCAAACCGCAGCGGAAACGCTCCGGTGTGCACTAGGCCTAGGTGTATGGTTACCTTTAGTGGAATACAGCCCTAATAGTACCTATAAGCAATAGACCATGGTTGGGAAAAATGGTCTGTGTAATCCATACATGCACTACCTGGAAAAACAAACTCCGGGGAAATTATTGTCACATGGGAAAAAAAATCTCAGGGAGTAACACATCGCCGTGGAAACCTGAGAATTAGTTAATTTCCGCCATGCAAAACTATTAGATGGGAGCAGCTCTACGAAAAATACTTAGTTTATGTACACAGCGAACAATTGACAGCGCTACTAAGGGCAGGCTGCATTCAAATTACTACCAGCATGAAGTGTGCAAGGACTACTGATAGACATAGTACACACCCTGCATTCAAATGAGATGCACCTGACTACCATTGGAGGATGTAGGTTTCCATAATAGCTTGCATACAAACCCTCCCACCATGATGAGGTCATCCTCAGCTGGGAGGGGCCCTAGTTCCAACTAAATTAAAAACATGCACATGCATACATAACCTGGGTGCGCCGGTAAGTGAAATTCAAAAATGAAATAGAAGGTAGATCAGCGTATCACCTACAGAGATGTGCTCAGCCCCCCCTGAGACAACAAACGCACCTTGTACCCAAAACAGAAGCTTTGCATATACATTAACATTAAATGCAAAACTATTGAGAGCAAAAGCCTTGGCCTGCACTTGGACAACATGAGCAATCCTGAACTCTCACCAACACATCCATGACGCCATACATGCTAGATTCACTGTCGTGTGAACCAGTGTTTGTGGTTTTAAAGGGAACCTAAACTGAGAAGGATATGGATTTTTCCTGTTAAAATAATACCAGTTGCCTGACTCTCCTGCTGATCCTGTGTATATAATACTTTTAGCCACAGCCCCTCAACAAGCATGCAGATCAGGTGCTCTGACTGAAGCCATACTGGATTAGCTGCATGCTTCTTTCAGGAGTGGGATTCAGCCACTACTAGAGCCAAAGAGATCAGCAGGACAAACAAGCAACTGGTATTGTTTAAAAGGAAACATCCATATCCCTCTCAGTTAAGGTTCCCTTTAAATTGGTTTTACATTTTATTTTTTTTTGCAGCTTCCATGATGCTGTTGATAGGTGAGTGGTTAGGGGGGGGACCCTTGTGGGAGCAGTGCCTGCACAGGGCGTCTCTGCTAGTGACATAATCTACGAATCCTCCCCCCTGAATGCTGCCTAATTTATGCAATTCCTGCTAGATTTGGTATGGCAGGCAAAGGGTGTATAACTGTACACTTGATTGGCTGACAAGCGCCTGCTGAACAGGTAGGAAATTGCTAGAGCTGGAAGTGTGCATTTGCTTTTCATGTGTTTTGCAGTCCGCATTCAGGTTAGAGGCAGTGTGGGTGATTCCCCTGGTGGTGAGAGTTCCAGGGCTCACCTGTACCTCCCTTTGCCTGTTGGAGAGTCCGGGGCCACCGACCGTCGTGTAAACCAGTGTTTGTAGATTCTCAGCAGAGGCAGCCCTGATAAGCTCCTAGCTTATGTATGACTTGTTTTAGGTGTATAAAATATATTAAAAGTAAACCCGAGATAAACATAACTGAAGGATTTATACTTCCTTGTAGCTTTCTCTAGCCTCCTGTAGACCGCAGGAGCCCTCTCTGTCAGCCCCGGTAGTCGGGGACTACTGCACATGTGCGTCCCTGGCCACACCTCCTTCGTCACGCTGTGCAGTTAGTTAAGGCTTGTAACTGCGCAGATGCAGAATGCCAGGAGTACGACCAAGGAGGCACACGGCCAGGGCCGCGCATACACAGTAGTCCCCAACTGTCTCAGTTACACTCAAAAAAAAAAAAAAAGCACTTTTTTGCAGTATGTAAAGTCTGCTGTAGGGTAAATCACCAGGATTATGTGGACTAATCTTGTTTCAGTTGAGTAGAAAGACTCCACAGCACTGGCGCACGCAGGGGGGCTACTGATGCCCCGAATCCCCCCGCTGCTCTCCTTGCACGCCGCCTATCGCGGCACCAGCCACCTGTCACGGCACCAGCCGCCGACATGTAATGCAGGGAGGGAGGCCAACATCACTCCTCCCTCCCTCTCAATCAAGTGCCCCCTCCGGAGTCCCTTTGCAGAGAACGCGCAGCGGGCGTTTAGTTTACCCTTCACCCCACTCAATGTGACACCCACCCACTCTTACCCACCCAGAGTGGCACCCTTCTCCCATCCAAAGTGGAGTGGCATCCTACCACCCACCCATGTTGGCACCCTCCCCTGTGCTCTCCCCCCACAATGGCACCCTCCTTCCTACCCACCCAGAGTTGCACCCTTCTCCCACCCAAAGTTGAACCCTACCACTCACCGATGTTGGCACCCTCCTACCCACCCAGAGTGGCACCCTCCTCTTCCCCCACAATGGCACCCTCCTACCCACCCAGAGTGGCATCCTCCTCTCCCCCCAGAGTGGCACCCTCCTCCCCATCTAGAGTGGGACCTTCCTCCTCACCCACTAGCACCCTAGTTTCCACGCAGAGTAGCTCCCTCCTCCCCACCCACAGGCACCCTGCTCCTACCCACTGGCACCCTCCTCCTACATACTGGCACCCTCCTGCTAAATCTAGGGTGTGGCTTAAGGCTGCTTAGGGGGTGTGGCTTGAGTGTCCCTCTTTCTCATCCTCCAAAGTTGGGAGGTATGTACCTTGCTGGTGCTAATGCTTTCCGCTTGCTCCCCGCTTCCTCTCCCGGCGCTTATCCGCATGTTGCACAAAGCTCCGCTGCCCAAGTGCCCAGCTTTACTCACTCATTCAGACTTGCAGACATCAGAATGGCCTGCAGCGATGAATGGGGCGAGCAGTGACAGATAACAGAGCTGTATATACTTCACTTCCTGTATGTGAAGTGTACAGCACTGTCATTGGCTCTCTCTCCTCACTCATCACTGGCCACATTGATGCCTGCAAGTCTGAATGAATGAATGAGTAAAGCCGGGCACTTGGGCAGTGGAGCAGGGGAACTTTATGCAACATAGGCAAATGAGTGCCAGGACTCGGAAGAGAACGCGGCGAGCAAGCGATCAGTGCTAGCCTAGCACCAGTGATCCAGCAGATCGAGAGGAACCTTGCCACACAAGTGGAAGGAAGCAGGTGAGACATTGCCCAGCCCACCAGACTCCAACTTTATTCACTGGCTATATACAGGGGGATCTGGCTATATACACTATATTCAGAGTGATGTGCAGTGTTAGTTTACTGCCACACACAGCGTTTTGCATTTTGGCCAAAAAGTTTCATTTTGGTCTCATCTGACCAAAGCACTTTATTCCACATGTTTGCTGTGTCACCCACATGGCTTGTGGCAAACTGCAAATGGGACTTCTTATGGTGGTCACTAATGATCCAATCCTTTTCATCCAATCTTACCAAATCCACGTAGTATAAGGGTAAATTGAGCGAATATACTGAATAGATACTTCATGCAGTTACCTTTTATTACATAGAAATGGTAAGATTGGATGAAAAAGATTGGATCATTAGTGGCCACCTTTAGGCTTTTCTATTAACAATGGCTTTCTTCTTGCCACTCTTCCATAAAGGCCAACTTTGTGCAGTACACAACTAATAGTTGTCCTATGGACAGATTCCCTTACCTGAGCTGTAGATCTCTGCAGCTCGTCCAGAGTCACCATGGGCCTCTTGACTGCATTTATGATCAGCGCTCTCCTTGTTCTTGCCTGTGAGTTTAGGTGGACGGCCTTGTCTTGGTAGGTTTACAGTTGTGCCATACTCCTTCCATTTTTGAATGATCGCTTGAACAGTGCTCCGTGGGATGTTCAAGGCTTTGGAAATCTTTTTGTAGCCTAAGCCTGCTTTAAATTTCTCAATAACTTTATCCCTGACCTGTCTGGTGTGTTCTTTAGACTTCATGGTGTTGTTGCTCCCAATATTCTCTTAGACAACCTCTGAGGCCATCACAGAGCAGCTGTATTTGTACTGACATTAGATTACACACAGGTGCACTCTATTTAGTCATTAGCACTCATCAGGCAATGTCTATGGGCAACTGACTGCACTCAGACCAAAGGGGGCTGAATAATTACGCACATCCCACTTTGCAGTCATTGATTTGTAAAAAAAAATAATTCTTGGAATCATGTATGATTTTCGTTCCACTTCTCACCTGTACACTTCTTTGTAGTGGTCTTTCACGTGGAATTCCAATAAAATTGATTCATGTTTGTGGCAGTAATGTGACAAAATGTGGAAAACTTCAAGGGGGCCGAATACTTTTGCAAGCCACTGTACAAGGAAGATTTGACTATATACACTGGCTATATACACACTGGTTATATATACAAGGAAGATTTGGCTATATACACACTGGCTATACACAAGGAAGATTTGACTATATACACTGGCTATCCCTAATTTTCCCCCAATTATGATCAAAATGATTGGAAACGCTGACAAAATTGCTAGGGTGTGTATATTAATAAATAGACAATTTAACACACACCATACAATCTTTAGAAGGAAGAAAGAAAAATATCTGGCATTCTGGATCGATAAAAATCGAAGAAAACGGGAAATCTGATCGGATTTTTCAGTCGAATGAAAAAAAAGCTTTCGATTTTTTTCGGGAGATCCGATTGTTTTTATCGAATTGCCGTAAAATCAGATGATTTTATTGTATCGTGTGTGGCCACCTATACACTGGTCGATTTGCCATCAGATCCGACCAACAGATAGATCCCTCTCTGATCGAATCTGATAGAGAGAGATACTATACATGATACTATACATGACTTCATAGCAGAAAATAATCTTATTTCTCAGCATCAACATGGGTTTACTAAAGACAGGTCCTGTTTGACTAACATGCTCAGCTTTTATAAGGTAGTGAATGCTAATATGGATATTGGGAATGCTGTAGATGTGATATACTTGGACTTTGCAAAGGCCTTCGACACTGTTCCCCACAAAAGTCTGGTGCAAAAGTTGAGGATGCAAGGACTGGGGAAGAGTCTGTGTGCATGGATAGGGAACTGGCTAATGGACAGAAAACAAAGAGTTGTGGTCAATGGATCGTACTCAAAATGGGAGACTGTTAGCAGTGGGGTCCCACGGGGGTCTGTTCTGGGTCCAGTGCTCTTCAATTTATTTATTAATGACCTAGTAGATGCATGCAGTAGTGAGCAATGTTGCTATTTTTGCAGATGATACAAAATTGTGCAGAATCATCAACTCTCAGGAAGATAGTGTCATATTGCAACAGGATCTGGATAGGATGGCTATATGGGCACATACATGGCAGATGAAATTCAATGTTGACAAATGTAAAGTCATGCATTTTGGACGTACTAATGGTCTAGCACCATACAAAATAAATGGGATACAGTTGGGGACATCAAACTTGGAGAAGGACTTAGGAGTACTCATCGACAACAAGTTAAATAATCGTACTCAATGCCAAGCAGCTGCAGCCAAAGCTAACAACATTTTGGGATGCATTAACCAGCTGCCGACCGCGTCACGCCAGTAGGCGTGGCCACGGCGGCAGCCCCAGGACCGCCTAACGCCGATTGGCGGAAGGTCCTGTTTAACAGAAATGCGGGCGATCGCGCGCGCATGCGCGCGCACATCGCCCGGCATGACTTGCGGCCCCCCTGTGTCTTCAGCCCGCCGGCCAATTAGCAGCGCCGGCGGGCTGCGATCATTCAAACAGCCCAATCCTTTGCGTATAATACACGTTGTTATGTAAACAACGTGTATTATACTGGCTGCCTCCTCCTCTCCTGGTCACAGCGCGCCCGGACCACCAGGAGAGAGGACGGCAGCCATGCTCAATTAGACCCGCACGTTTCCCTGCTCGATCCCCCACCCGATCGCCGCTGATCACCCCCACTACCCCCCTCACTGGCCCTGCCAAGGCGTCTGACTGAGGTCTGAGTGTCATCTGGTCGCCTGTCACAGCTCTGATCGAGGTCTGTGTGACATGTGAGTGGCATGTGAGTGACATCGTTGCCTGTGCACAGTTTTTTGACTTCTGATTGATTGCGTTGTGATTATTGATCATCTGTGATTGCCCTGTGTTTTCAATTGCTGTATACATTGGTTGGCATCTGACAGCGGCACTGTGATTGATATCTGGTCGCCTGTCACAGCTCTGATCGAGGTCTGAGTGAGATCTATTGTCTGTGCACTGATTTGACATCTGATTGATTGATTGATTAGTGATTGGTATTTGATCATCTGTGATTGCCTGAGATTTCAATTGTTGTTTACATTGGTTGGCATCTGACAGCGGCGCTGTGATTGATATCTGGTCGCCTGTCACAGCTCTGATCGAGGTCTGAGTGACATCTATTGTCTGTGCACTGATTTTTGACGATTGATTGATTGATTAGTGATTGGTATTTGATCATCTGATTGCCTGAGATTTCAATTGCCGTTTACATTGGTTGGCATCTGACAGTGGCACTGTGATTGATATCTGGTCGCCTGTCACAGCTCTGATCGAGGTCTGAGTGAGATCTGAGTGACATCTATTGTCTGTGTACTGATTTTTGACATCTGATTGATTGATTAGTGATTGGTTTTTGATCATCTGTGATTTCCCTGTGATTCCAATTGCTGTTTACATTTGTTGTAATCTGACAGCGGCATTGTGATTGATATCTGGTCGCCTGTCACAGCTCTGATCGAGGTCTGAGTGACATCTATTGCCTGTGCACTGTTTTTTTGGCCAGTGAGTTAGCTAGGCCCCTTTTGTTAGGTAGTTAGCGCCCAGCCCACTACACCGCAATCACTATAAGTCGCTGATTAGCGTCATCACTGTCGCTAATCTGCATTGGTACTATATAGTATCTGTAAGTGATCAGTACTGATCACAGTCAGATCTATATAAGTACGTTAGGGTCACCTTAGAGTAGGCTCCACTAAAAACGCAGTGTTTGCCCGATCAGGTCTGATCGTTCTGCCGCACTTGCGTTCAGCCCTCCCCACCAAGTGAAAGAAATTTTTGTTTTCTGATCACTGCAAAAAAACACAATAGCTGCGACGCTATAAAGATCAGTTTTGATTTTTTTTTTTAAAATCAAAACTGAGCGATCGCAGCTCTTTACTTAACAAATACTCCCATTTGCTAGACAGGTGCATTTTTTCCTGAGTGGTCTCAGAGGAATACCCCCTAAATTTAGCAGCCCAAAATGGCAAAAAAGATGTATTCCCTGCAAGAGGCCTACAGTATTATGGCCGAGTCGGGTGAGAGTGATTGGGACTTCTCATCCGATGAATCCGGCTCAGAATATGAACCTGTAGAGGACAGTGACTCTCTGACCGATAGTTCTGATGACGAGGTTGTGGTCCCTGCTAGCGCCAGGCGTTCCCGACCCCATGTCAGTGGACCACAGGTTGCGCAGGATCAACCTCAAGGCCAGCAGAGTGGTGCTAGCGCTGATCCAGATTTTGATGGTGAGGCATGCACCAACAGCGCAGCACATCCTGGACTTGAAGCCAGTACTTCCGTAGACCCTGGTGAAGTGGCGAGCACCAGCATGGCAGTTGAAACTGGTTCGGTGGTACGTGCAGTAAGACCCCAGTCGCAGCCACCAGAAACACGGGCCCGTAGTACCCCTAGGCTCCCAGAGGTGCTGGCAAACCCTCATTGGAAGTTCCCTAATTCCGCCGCACCCGTAGTGCCCCCTTTCACCGCCCAGTCTGGAGTCCAGGTGGAGACAGATCATCTAGGATCGGCCCTAGACGCTTTTCATCTGATCTTCACCGAGGATCTCTACGACTTAGTCGTGGCAGAGACCAACCGTAAGGCCACACAATTTATCACCGCCAATCCGAACAGCTCCCATGCCCAGCCTTTTCGGTGGAAACAGGTCACAGTTTTCGAATTTAAAATATTTTTGGGCCTTCTCCTTAACATGGGTCTAACTAAAAAAAATGTATTGCGGTCCTATTGGTCTACGCACCCAATACATCACATGCCCATGTACTCTGCTGCCATGTCCAGGTCACGTTTTGAGGACATCCTGCGCTTCCTGCACTTTAATGATGATACAACCTGTCATGAAAGAGGCCACGCTGACTATGACCGGCTCCACAAATTTCGGCCCCTCATAGACCACCTGTCATCCAAATTTGCAGATGCTTACACCCCTGAACAGAACATCTGTATAGACGAGTCCCTCGTACATTTTACCGGGCGCCTTGGCATTAAGCAGTACATCCCAACCAAGCGCGCCCGGTATGGGGTCAAGCTGTATAAGCTCTGTGAAAGGGCCACAGGCTATACATATCGCTTTAGGGTCTATGAGGGCAAAGACACAAAATTGGAGCCGGTCGGATGCCCTGACTACCTGGGGTGCAGTGGCAAGATTGTGTGGGACTTGGTGTCACCCTTATTCCACAAGGGGTACCATCTCTACGTGGACAACTACTACACAAGTGTGGCCCTCTATCAGCATTTGAAGATACTCGGAATTCCCTGCTGTGGCACCGTGCGGCCTAGTCGCCGGGGCTTCCCCCAATATCTCACTGCTACCCGACTTGCACGGGGGGAGAGGGCTGCCTTGTGTAATGACGACCTTCTTGCAGTGAAATGGAAGGACAAGAGGGACGTTTACCTTCTGTCGACCATTCACGGAGACACGACAGTCCAAATTCAGCGAGCAACTGAGGTTGTTGAGAAACCCCTCGCCGTCCACGACTATAATTTAAACATGGGAGGGGTGGACTTCAATGACCAGATGTTGGCTCCCTATTTAGTTTCCCGAAGGACCAGCCGCTGGTATAAGAAAGTGGCTATTTACTTGATTCAATTGGCAATGTACAACAGCTTTGTTCTCTACAGTAAGGCTGGGAGAACAGGATCCTTCCTTAAATTTCAGGAAGAGATCATTTCGGAACTCCTGTATCCAGGAGGGGCCGTGGCCAATCCCCCTAATGTAGTTAGCCGGCTACATGAAAGACACTATGCTTATGTCTTTCCGAGTACCCCAGGTCAACGCACCCCAAGAAAACATTGTCGTGTCTGTAAGAGGGATGGAATGAGGCGTGACACCACTTTTTATTGTCCCTACTGTCCTGACCAGCCTGCCCTATGCATAGGGGAGTGTTTTGAAAAGTTCCACGAACACATTCGCTATTGGAGTAGGGAACGTGAGACACAGTAGTAGTCTCTCAAGGCTCTTTCACACTGGAGCGATGTGTTGCAGCATATTGCCTAGCGAAAGTCCCACTTTGCGGTCCCCCCCTTACGCCGGAAGTGGTTGACTTAAAGCTAGTGCATACCTACGCTACTGCGCGGCTCCTGTGTGTGAAACCAGACATCTGCTTTTGAGAGACCCAAATACATTGGAGTGATGGTTGCAGCAAATTGCCTAGCGAAAGTCCCACTTTGCGGTCCCCCCTTACGCCGGAAGTGGTTGACTTAAAGCTAGTGCATACCTACGCTACTGCGCGACTCCTGTGTGTGAAACCAGACATCTGCTTTTGAGAGACCCAAATACACAGGGCTGCCAGAAACCTCTCCTTTCACTTGGGACAAAGTGCATAGTGTACTTTGCTACATCTCTGTGCGATTTGCGCTTTGCACACTGTCCCATGGGGAAGGAGAAGTTTGTCCTCGGAAGGTAAGTTAAAAACAAACAAAAAAAAAAACAGGTAAGCAAAAGTTCCAAATGTTATTGTTTGGTTAAAAAGGTTTAATAAAGTTTACGAATGTTAATGTTAATGAATTTCTTGCATTGCTGCTTGCTTGTTGTTTTTTTGTATGTTTTTTCTCTCTCTTTTTCCATCCTTTACCCTTCCAGGTGGACCGAGCAAACGACTGATCGACCAACCAGCTGCAGCACTGATGGTGCATCCTGACAGAAGCATTGCGCGTCTGTCAGATTACACACAAGTCGGTGCATGCAGCGCTGCAGGACGAGATTTCTCCTCCGCAGTAAGATACGTTTGTCAAGGCATATGAGCTGAGGGGTGGTGTTGGAGCTCCTATGCTTTGGCAAGCACTTTGTATCAAAACTGGCAAAGGTTTTTTTCATCCACATCGATCGATGTGAATGGATTAATCTGGTTTGCCAGGGCATAGGAGCAAAGTGGGTTTGGAAAATTTTGTGGGCGGTGCTCCTATGTCCTGGCAAACGCCATGCCCCCCTCTTTTTTCACATATTTCGGCAGATATTTTTTCATCCACATTGATCAATGCGAATGTGAGAATCTTTGCCGTTCATTTTTCCTTTTATGGAGAAAAAAATGCATCACCCGTATGCCCAATATAAGGAGTATAGCAGAAACTCCTAATACTGGCCATACATGTAATGATTGTGGAGACGCTAAAATGCCAGGACAGACCCCCACAAGTGACCCCATTTTAGAAAGAAGACACCCCAAGGTATTTGCTGAGGGGCATGGTGAGTTCATAGAAGATTTTATTTTTTGTCATAAGTTAGCAGAAATGGATTTTTTTATTTTTTTTCCCACAAAGTGTCATTTTCCGCTAACTTATGACAAAAAATAAAATTTTATATGAACTCAGTATGCCCCTCGTGGAATACCTTGGGGTCTCTTCTTTCCAAAATGGGGTCATTTCTGGGGTGTTTTACTGTCCTGGAATTGTTTGGTGGGGGCCTAAATTGTGAGCACCCTTGTAAAGCCTAAAGGTGCTCATTGGACTTTGGGCAAGTTTGCGCAGCTAGCCTGCAAAAAAAGTGTCACATATGTGGTATTGCCATTCTTATGAGTAGTAGTATAATGTGTTTTGGGGTGTCTTTCCACACATACCCATGCTGGGTGGGAGAAATATCTCTGTAAATGACAATTTAGTGTAAAAAAATGGAAAAAATTGTCATTTACAGAGATATTTCTCACACACAGGATTGGTTATGTGTGAAATACACCCCAAAACACATTATACTACTATTCCTGAGTACAGCGATACCACACGTGTGACACTTTTTTGCAGCCTAGCTGTGCAAAGGGGCCCAAAGTCCAATGAGTACCTTTAGAATTTCACAGGTCAATTTTAATTATTTGGTTTCCAGACTACTCCTCACAGTTTAGGGCCCCTAAAATGCCAAGGCAGTATAGGAACCCCACAAGTGACCCCATTTTGGAAAGAAGACACCCCAAGGTATTCCATGAGGGGTATGGTGAGTTCATAGAAGATTTTATTTTTTGTCACACGTTAGTGGAAAATGACACTTTGTGAGAAAAAAACCTAAAAAATCCATTTCCACTAACTTGTGTCAAAAAATAAAATATTCTATGAACTCATCATACCCCTCATGGAATACCTTGGGGTGTCTTCTTTCCAAAATGGGATCACTTGTGGGGTTCCTATACTTCTCTGGCATTTTAGGGGCCCAAAACCGTGAGGTGTAGTCTGGAAAACAAATGAGTAAAATTGACCTGTGAAATCCTAAAGGTACTCATTAGACTGTGGGCCCCTTTGCACAGCTAGGCTGCAAGAAGGTGTCACACATGTGGTATCCCCGTACTCAGGAGAAGTAGTATAATGTGTTTTGGGGTGTCTTTTCACACATACCCATGCTGGGTGGGAGAAATATCTCTGTAAATGACAACTTTTTCCATTTTTTTACACACAATTGTCCATTTACAGAGATATTTCTCCCACCCAGCATGGGTATGTGTAAAAATACACCGCAAAACACATTATACTACTTCTCCTGAGTATGGGGATACCACATGTGTGGCACTTTTTTGCACCCTAACTGCGCTAAGGGGCCCAAAGTCCAATGAGTACCTTTAGGATTTCACAGGTCATTTTGAGAAATTTGGTTTCAAGACTACTCCTCACGGTTTAGGGCCCCTAAAATGCCAGGACAGTATAGGAACCCCACAAATTACCTCATTTTAGGCAGAAGACACCCCAAGGTATTCAGTTAGGAGTATGGTGAGTTCATAGAAGATTTTATTTTTTTGTCACAAGTTAGCGGAAATTGATTTTTATTGTTTTTTTCACAAAGTGTCATTTTCCGCTAACTTGTGACAAAAAGTGAAATCTTCTATGAACTCACCATACTCCTAACGGAATACCTTGGGGTGTCTTCTTTCTATAATGGGGTCATTTGTGGTGTTCCTATACTGCCCTGGCATTTTAGGGGTCCTAAACCGTGAGGAGTAGTCTTGAAACCAAATGTCTCAAAATGACCTGTGAAATCCTAAAGGTACTCATTGGACTTTGGGCCCCTTAGCGCAGTTAGGGTGCAAAAAAGTGCCACACATGTGGTATCGCTGTACTTGGGAGAAGTAGTATAATGTGTTTTGGGGTGTATTTTTACACATACCTATGCTGGGTGGGAGAAATATCTTTGTAAATGGACAGTTGTGTGTAAAAAAAATCTAAAAAATCTCATTTACAGAGATATTTCTCCCACCCAGCATGGGTATGTGTAAAAATACACCCCAAAACACATTATACTATTTCTCCTGAGTACGGCGATACCACATGTGTGACACTTTTTTGCAGCCTAGGTGCGCTAAGGGGCCCAAAGTCCTATGAGCACCTTTAGGCTTTACAGGGGTGCTTACAATTTAGCACCCCCAAAATGCCAGGACAGTAAACACACCCCACAAATGACCCCATTTTGGAAAGTAGACATCCCAAAGTATTCAGAGAGGGGCATGGTGAGTCTGTGGCAGGTTTCATTTTTTTTTGTCACAAGTTAGCAGAAATGGAAACTTTTTATTATTATTTTTTTTTGTCACAAAGTGTCATTTTCCGCTAACTTGTGACAAAAAATAAAATCTTCTATGAACTCACCATGCCTCTTAGTGAATACTTTGGGATGTCTTCTTTCCAAAATGGGGTCATTTGGGGGGTATTTATACTATCCTGGAATTCTAGCCCCTCATGAAACATGACAGGGGGTCAGAAAAATCAGAGATGCTGGAAAATAGGAAAATTCACTTTTTGCACCATAGTTTGTAAACGCTATAACTTTTACCCAAACCAATAAATATAGGCTGAATGGGTTTTTTTTAATCAAAAACATGTTTGTCCACATTTTTCGTGCTGCATGTATACAGAAATTTTACTTTATTTGAAAAATGTCAGCACAGAAAGTTAAAAAAATCATTTTTTTGACAAAATTCATGTCTTTTTTGATGAATATAATAAAAAGTACAAATCGCAGCAGCAATTAAATAGCACCAAAAGAAAGCTGTATTAGTGACAAGAAAAGGAGGTAAAATTTGTTTGGGTGGTAAGTTGTATAACCGAGCAATAAACAGTTATAACTGCAGTGGTCTGAATTGTAAAAAATGGCCTGGTCTTTAGGGGGGTTTAGCACTGCAGTCTTCAAGTGGTTAAAAGGGAAATAAAAACTCGAGATACCCCTGTTTAAGTCTCTAGTAAGGCCACATCTGGAATATGGAATTCAGTTCTGGGCACCACATTATAAAAAAGATATTGCAGTTTTAGAGCAGGTGCAGAGACGAGCAACAAAATTGATACGTGGGATGGGAGGTCTCACTTGTCAAGAAAGGTTAGATAAACTGGGTTTATTTAGTCTAGAGAAAAGACGCCTTAGAGGGGATCTAATTAACCACTTGAGGACCTAGGGCTTTACCCCCCTTAAAGAGACTCCGTAACAAAAATTGCATCCTGTTTTTTATCATCCTACAAGTTCCAAAAGCTATTCTAATGTGTTCTGGCTTACTGCAGCACTTTGTACTATCACAGTCTTTGTAATAAATCAATGTATCTTTCCCTTGTCAGACTTGTCAGCCTGTGTCTGGAAGGCTGCCAAGTTCTTCAGTGTTGTGGTTCTGCTATGCACTCCCCCCTCAGGGGGGAAAGAAACACACAAATGATCTCTTGAGATTCAAAAGGAAGGCTGTATATAGCCTGCTTGTGTATGGATGTATTTTCTATGTGTGGACATACTGTACATCAACCTACTTCCTGTTTTGGTGGCCATTTTGTTTGTTTATAAACAAACGTTTTAAAACTGTTTTTAACCACTTTTAATGCGGCGGGGAGCGGCAAAATTGTGACAGAGGGTAATAGGAGATGTCGCTTAACGCACTGGTATGTTTACTTTTGTGCGATTTTCACAATACAGATTCTCTTTAAGGACCGGCCACTTTTTTTCCATTCAGACCACTGCAGCTTTCACGGTTTATTGCTCGCTCATACAACCTACCACCTAAATGAATTTTGGCTCCTTTTCTTGTCACTAATAAAGCTTTCTTTTGGTGCTATTTGATTGCTCCTGCGATTTTTACTTTTTATTATATTCATCAAAAAAGACATGAATTTTGGCAAAAAAATGATTTTTTTAACTTTCTGTGCTGACATCTTTCAAATAAAGTAAAATTTCTGTATACATGCAGCGCGAAAAATGTGGACAAACATGTTTTTGATTAAAAAAAACCCATTCAGTGTATATTTATTGGTTTGGGTAAAAGTTATAGCGTTTACAAACTATGGTGCAAAAAGTGAATTTTCCCATTTTCAAGCATCTATGACTTTTCTGACCACCTGACATGTTTCATGAGGGGCTAGAATTCCAGGATAGTATAAATACCCCCCAAATGACCCCATTTTGGAAAGAAGACATCCCAAAGTATTCACTGAGAGGCATAGTGAGTTCATAGAAGCTATTAATTTTTGTCACAAGTAAGCGGAAAATGACACTTTGTGACAAAAAAAAAAAGTTTCCATTTCTTCTAACTTGCGACAAAAAAAAATGAAATCTGCCACGGACTCACCATGCCCCTCTCTGAATACCTTGAAGTGTCTACTTTCCAAAATGGGGTCATTTGTGGGGTGTGTTTACTGTCCTCGCATTTTGGGGGGTGCTAATTTGTAAGCACCCCTGTAAAGCCTAAAGGTGCTCATTGTACATTGGGCCCCTTAGCGCAGTTAGGCTACAAAAAAGTGCCACACATGTGGTATTGCCATACTCAGGAGAAGTAGTATGTTGTGTTTTGGGGTGTATTTTTATACATACCCATGCTGGGTGGGAGAAATACCTCTGTAAATGACAATCTTTTGTTTTTTTTACACACAATTGTCCATTTACAGAGTTATTTCTCCCACCCAGCATGGGTATGTGTAAAAATACACCCCAAAACACATTGTACTACTTCTCCCGAGTACGGCGATACCACATGTGTGGCACTTTTTTGCACCCTAACTGCGCTAAGGGGCCCAAAGTCCAATGAGTACCTTTAGGATTTCACAGGTCATTTTGAGACATTTGGTTTCAAGACTACTCCTCACGGTTTAGGGCCCCTAAAATGCCAGGACAGTATAGGAACCCCACAAATGACCCCATTTTAGAAAGAAGACACCCCAAGGTATTCTGTTAGTAGTACGGTGAGTTCATAGAAGATTTTATTTTTTGTCACAAGTTAGCGGAAAATGACACTTTGTGAAAAAAACCAATAAAAATAAATTTCCGCTAACTTGTGACAAAAAATAAAATCTTCTATGAACTCACCGTACCACTAACAGAATACCCTGGGGTGTCTTCTTTCTAAAATGGAGTCATTTGTGGGGTTCCTATACTGTCCTGGCGTTTTAGGGGCCCTAAACTGTGAGGAGTAGTCTTGAAACAAAATTTCTCAAAATGACCTGTGAAATCCTAAAGGTACTCATTGGACTTTGGGACCCTTAGCGCAGTTAGGGTGCAAAAAAGTGCCACACATGTGGTATCGCCGTACTCGGGAGAAGTAGTACAATGTGTTTTGGGGTGTATTTTTACACATACCCATGCTGGGTGGGAGAAATAACTCTGTAAATGGACAATTGTGTGTAAAAAAATCAAAAGATACCTGGCCATAGAGCCACTGGCAGCACTAATCAGAAATGAAGGTAGAATTAGGGGGTGGGAAAAGGGTGATATTGTGGAAAAAGTCAGTCTATATGCGGACGACATGCTTTTATATTTATCAGACCCAGGTGAGTCCTTAAGGGTGTCTCTCGCTGTCATTTCTACATTTGGTCTTTTCTCAGGGTTACATATAAATTGGTCCAAATCCTCCATCCTGCCAGTAGATACATTTGCCCCAACGAAAGATCAGTTGGAATCCCCTTTGCAGTGGGTTAGTGTGTTTCGCTACCTTGGTATAAATATATCACGATCAATAACAGAATATGATACCCTTAACCTTGCTCCCCTACTGCAATTTATGATTACAAAACTCCGGGCATGGGAAAAACTACCATTGTCAACTCTGGGTCGTGCCAATATATTCAAAATGATACTGCTCCCTAAGATATTATACGTTACCTGGCATTCCCCTGAATATCTCCCTCCAGCTAAATTTGCGAAACTGAATGCACAACTCACACAGTTCATATGGTCTAATCACAGACATAGATTATCATTATCAGTGCTGCAACGTCCCAAGGATATGGGCGGAATAGCACTACCTGACTGCCACTCATATTATCTAGCAGCTCAGTTGCCTCTACTTTATGATGGATTTAGGGAGGGTAGGGAGACTTTACAGTCTCTTCTCTTCGATGAACTGGGGTTGCAATACACTGACCCACTGTATAATTTATTAAAGGGCAGAGGGGGCATCTCTCACTTTCAAAGACTTCCTCCAACGCTTAAACAAATGTTTATCATCTGGGATAAGGCACACCAAAAGTCATTACATACTAATACGATCAAACATCTCCCGTTATGGGAAAACCAAAGCCTAAAAGAATTTTGTAAGCTTACTGATAATACCTTTTGGATAAATAAGGGGATAAAGTTTCTTTTTCAATTAATGCAGGGAAATATGGTTAAGTCGTTTGCTCAGGTGGCTGAGGAATTCCATTTGCAAACTACCGCCTTCTATAGATATATGCAATTAACCCATGCTCTCTACAAACAATTCGACCTTCTCCCAACAGAGTTAAAAGATACAATTATCTATGACATATTAGGAGGCAGTAGCTCTAAACATCTCATAACTATGCTATATAACGCAATTATCTCCCCTGAAGCTAGTGTCAAAGCTAACTCTCGTAAACTATTATGGGAAATGGATGTTGGCACGATAGATGATCAGGAATGGGAAGACTCCCTTGATAAGGTATTGCTGGTATCCCCACATGCCCCTGATAGGCTGATTTATTTATATGTCCTCCATAGAGCATTTCTCACTCCAGTCCGCCTCTCTAAATTTAAACCCGGAGCCTCTCCAAACTGCCCTAAATGTACGACAGATAGGGGCACCTTTTTCCATATGGTCTGGTCCTGTCCAGAAGTTAACGCATATTGGACTCAAATTCTTAAATGATTACATGGGCTGCCCGATCACATGTGACCCAAAGATTTGCTTACTTCACATTTTTCCATCTACACTCTCGGATAAAAATATCCAGCGTTTTACTTTAGAAGTCCTTCATATAGCCCGAAAGCTTCTTACTCGATATTGGATACTTCCTACAATTCCTACTCGTTCTGAATGGATCAGTAGTGTTAACAAAGTTATCCCATTTCGAAAGGCCATTTATGAAAAAAGAGGCACCCTAACCAAATTTAACAATATCTGGAGAACATGGATAGATTCTCCTCGCACCCGTAGGTAAATTACTTGTTCCTTGTAAGTAACTCCATTAAGTACACCTTCCATGATTTCTTCTTTCTCTTTCTGTGATAAACAACCTACACAGAAATGTCTCCTCCCCCCCGGACCCTTCTCCTCCCCCCCCCCCCCCCCCCGCCCCGCTGGTTTAATCATTACCTTTCTAGGTCTTGATACCAATTTTGAAGTAACAGGCTATGTTATTGTTGTTAATGTTGTTCATGTTGGGATTTAAGCTCTGAAAGCAGATCTGGTTAAGCAACTATCCTTACTGTATTACTGTTCTCCTTTATAAACCTCACTGATATTGTTTATATATATGTCTTATGTAAATCCAGACTATGTATGTCTTATTTTGATCAATAAACTTGATTTGCTTTCAAAAAAAAAAAAAAAAATCAAAAGATTGTCATTTACAGAGGTATTTCTCCCACCTAGCATGGGTATGTGTAAAAATACACCCCAAAACACATTATACTACTTCTCCCGAGTACGGCGATACCACATGTGTGGCACTTTTTTGCACCCTAACTGCGCTAAGGGGCCCAAAGTCCAATGAGTACCTTTAGGATTTCACAGGTCATTTTTGTTTCAAGACTACTCCTCACGGTTTAGGGCCCCTAAAATGCCAGGGCAGTATAGGAACCCCACTAATGACCGCATTTTAGAAAGAAGACACCCCAAGGTATTCCGTTAGGAGTATGGTGAGTTCATAGAAGTTTTTATTTTTTTGTCACAAGTTAGCGGAGATTGATTTTAATTGTTTTTTTTTCACAAAGTGTCATTTTCCGCTAACTTGTGACAAAAAATAAAATCTTCTATGAACTCACCATACTCCTAACGGAATACCTTTGGGTGTCTTCTTTCTAGAATGGGGTCATTTGTGGGGTTCCTATACTGCCCTGGCATTTTAGGGGCCCTAAACCGTGAGGAGTAGTCTTGAAACCAACAATGTCGCAAAATGACCTGTGAAATCCTAAAGGTACTCATTGGACTTTGGGCCCCTTAGTGTACTTAGGGTGCAAAAAAGTGCCACATATGTGGTACCGCCGTACTCAGGAGAAGTAGTATAATGTGTTTTGGGGTGTATTTTTACACATACCCATGCTGGGTGGGATAAATATCTCTGTAAATGACAATTGTTTGATTTTTTTTACACACAATTGTCCATTTACAGAGAGATTTCTCCCACCCTGCATGGGTATGTGTAAAAATACACCCCAAAACACATTATACTACTTCTCCTGAGTACGGCTATACCACATGTGTGACACTTTTTTGCAGCCTAGGTGCGCTAAGGGGCCCAACGTCCTAATCACAGGTCATTTTGAGGCATTTGTTTTCTAGACTACTCCTCACGGTTTAGGACCCCTAAAATGCCAAGGCAGTATAGGAACCCCACAAGTGACCCCATTTTAGAAAGAAGACACCCCAAGGTATTCCGTTAGGTGTATGGCGAGTTCATAGAAGATTTTATTTTTTGTCACAAGTTAGTGAAAAATGACACTTTGTGAAAAAAAAACAAAAATCAATTTCCGCTAACTTTTGACAAAAATAAAATCTTCTATGAACTCGTCATACACCTAACAGAATACATTGGGGTGTCTTTTTTTTTCTAAAATGGGGTCAGTTTGTGGGGTTCCTATACCGCCCTGGCATTTTACGGGCCCAAAACCGTGAGTAGTCTGGAAACCAAATGTCTCAAAATGACTGTTCAGGGGTATAAGCCTCTGAAAATTTTGATGACAGGTGGTCTATGAGGGGGCGAATTTTGTGGAACCGGTCATAAGCAGGGTGGCCTTTTAGATGACAGGTTGTATTGGGCCTGATCTGATGGATAGGAGTGCTAGGGGGTGACAGGAGGTGATTGATGGGTGTCTCAGGGGGTGGTTAGAGGGGAAAATAGATGCAATCAATGCACTGGGGAGGTGATCGGAAGGGGGTCTGAGGGGGATCTGAGGGTTTGGCCAAGTGATCAGGAGCCCACACGGGGCAAATTAGGGCCTGATCTGATGGGTAGGTGTGCTAGGGGGTGACAGGAGGTGATTGATGGGTGTCTCAAGGTGTGATTAGAGGGGGGAATAGATGCAAGCAATGCACTGGCGAGGTGATCAGGGCTGGGGCATGAGGGCATTCTGAGGGTGTGGGCGGGTGATTGAGTGCCCTAGGGGCAGATAGGGGTCTAATCTGATAAGTAGCAGTGACAGGGGGTGATTGATGGGTAATTAGTGGGTGTTTAGGGTAGAGAACAGATATAAACACTGCACTTGGGAGGTGATCTGACGTCGGATCTGCGGGCGAACTATTGGTGTGGGTGGATGATCAGATTGCCCGCAAGGGGCAGGTTAGGGGCTGATTGATGAGTGGCAGTGACAGGGGGTGATTGATGGGCGGCAGTGACAGGGGGTGATTGATGGGTGATTGACAGGTGATTGACAGGTGATCAGTGGGTTATTACAGGGAAGCACAGATGTAAATATTGCACTGGCGAATTGATAAGGGGGGTCTGAGGGCAATCTGAGCGTGTAGGCGGGTGATTGGGTGCCCGCAAGGGGCAGATTAGGGTCTGATCTGATGGGTAACAGTGACAGGTGGTGATAGGGGGTGATTGATGGGTAATTAGTGGGTGTTTAGAGGAGAGAATAGATGTAAACACTGCGCTTGGGTGCTGATCTGATGTCGGATCTGCGGGCGATCTATTGGTGTGGGTGGGTGATCAGATTGCCCGCAAGGGGCAGGTTAGGGGCTGATTGATGGGTGGCAGTGCCAGGGGGTGATTGATGGGTGGCAGTGACAGGGGGTGATTGATGGGTGATTGACAGGTGATCAGTGGGTTATTACAGGGAAGGACAGATGTAAATAATGCCCTGGCGAATTGATAAGGGGGGGTCTGAGGGCAATCTGAGCGTGTAGGCGGGTGATTGGGTGCCCGCAAGGGGCAGATTAGGGTCTGATCTGATGGGTAACAGTGACAGGTGGTGATAGGGGGTGATTGATGGGTAATTAGTGGGTGTTTAGAGGAGAGAATAGATGTAAACACTGCGCTTGGGTGGTGATCTGATGTCGGATCTGCGGGCGATCTATCGGTGTGGGTGGGTGATCAGATTGCCCGCAATGGGCAGGTTAGAGGCCGATTGATGGGTGGCAGTGACAGGGGGTGATTGATGGGTGATTGAGAGGCGATTGACAGGTGATCAGGGGGGATAGATGCATACAGTACACAGGGGGTGGGGGGTCTGGGGGGGGGGGGGGGGTCTGGGGAGAATCTGAGGGGTGGGGGGGTGATCAGGAGGGGGCAGTGGGCAGGGGGGGAGATAAAAAAAAAATTAGCGTTGATAGTGACAGGGAGTGATTGATGGGTGATTAGGGGGGTGATTGGGTGCAAACAGGGGTCTGGGGGGTGGGCAGGGGGGGGTCTGAGGGGTGCTGTGAGCGATCTGGGGCAGGGGGGGAGAAATCAGTGTGCTTGGGTGCAGACTAGGGTGGCTGCAGCCTGCCCTGGTGGTCCCTCGGACACTGGGACCACCAGGGCAGGAGGCAGCCTGTATAATACACTTTGTAAACATTACAAAGTGTATTATGCACTTTGTATGCGGCGATCGCGGGGTTAACATCCCGCCAGCGCTTCCGTATGGCCGGCGGGATGTTGCGGCGGGTGAGCGGTGACAGGCGCCGGCGGAGGATCGCGTCACGGATGACGCGATCGCTCCGCCCATGCCCCTACAAGGACCACCGCCTTTGGGCATGAGCTGGTCCTTGCGGGGTCCATTTCCCGGCCGCCTCTGTGCGTTAGGCGGTCGGGAAGTGGTTAACATGTATAAATACATCAGAGGGCAATATAATAGCTTGGCGGATGAGCTTTTTGTCCCTAGGCCTTCTCAAAGGACTAGAGGACATGATCTGCGCATGGAGGAAAAACGTTTTAGCCATTTATTTAGGAAAGGGTTCTTTACAGTAAGAGTGATTAAGATGTGGAATGCATTGCCACAGGAAGTCGTTATGGCAAACTCTATACCTGCATTTAAAGGGGGCTTAGACGCTTTCCTTGCATTGAAAGACATCGATGGCTACAATTACTAGGTAATGCCTAATGATGTTGATCCAGGGATTTTATCTGATTGCCATCTGGAGTCGGGAAGGAATTTTTTCCCTTTTGGGGCTAATTGTTCCATGCCTTGTAAGGGTTTTTTCGCCTTCCTCTGGATCAACAGGGATATGTGAGGGAGTAGGCTGGTGTTGTACTTTATACTGGTTGAACTCGATGGACGTATGTCTTTTTTCAACCAAAAAAGCTATGTAACTATGTATGGCTGCCTTTACTGCAAACAGATTTTGAATCGATTTCAGCATGAAACCGATCACAATCTGTGAAGCTGTGCGCCGATACTGTTTAAACTTCCTGCCGGGACAGGAAGTTCAGTGAAGCTGGAGGAGTGGAGCACGGAGAAGTGACCGCGGAGAGAGCAGGGACACGCGCCGGCGGAGCAGGTAATGTATTGCAGCTAGTGTGGGTCGTCGGGCATTCGAACTCCGCTATCGACGCACTCCCGACCCGCCGGCGATCGAGCAAAATCTTCCGCATGGACGAATCAATGGGAATGATTGATTTCGGACGAAAATCGATCGTGCTGTCAGCGTTTGCGCAACGATTTCACAGCAGATTCGATCACAGTGATCGAATCTGCTGTATATCGGCGGGAAAATCGTTAGGTGTATGGGCCCCTTAAAGGAAAACTTAAGTGTCCTAAAAAAATGACTTGTACTCACTCGGGGCTCCCCTCAGCCCCCTGAAGCTGAACGGTGCCCTCGCCGTGTCTCTCCAATGCAGCTGGACTCGCCGGCGGCCATTTCCGGTCTGGCCGTCACCGGCCGACAGGCTGGGAACGCGGCTGATTAGCCGCGTTCCTGGCCGCAATAGCATTAAAGAAGGCGCTATTGCGGCCGGGAACGGGGCTAATCAGCCGCGTTCCCAGCTTGTCAGCCGGTGACGGCGAAACCGGAAGTGGCCGCCGGCGAGTCCAGCTGCATCGGAGAGACACGGCGAGGGCACCGTTCAGCTGCAGGGGGCTGAGGGGAGCCCCGGGTGAGTACAAGTCATTTTTTTTAGGACACTTAAGTATTCCTTTAAGGTAATTAACTTTTTTTCTTTGATTCAGCTCGTAGACCCTTTAAATACAGTATTTGAATCTATTAGAACTGAGTGGAACATACTTGACTCTACTTTACGTAAAATCTGTAAAACCACAAATCTTTGGTGTTAATGGAAATCTAAGGTAAAACCTATTGAGTACAATCACTATACTATATAATATCATTTCAGGTGTTTCCCGAACCTACTGACAAAGTTTTGAGTGATCCCTCATGTGGGACTATGAATTATAAAACTATGACTAAAACTTGTATGATCAGGCGTGCTTCATTCCCTCACTCGTGATCTCTTACCAACAGCAAAACACTTATTTTTTTTTATTTTTTTTTTACACCTCATTCTTTATTTTAAAGATTGTTTTTTTGTTTGACGACTACATGTGGAATTTAATTAGTTATTTAAAGTAAACCTGAAATGCAATAATACACAGATTTGATACTTCCCGGGGCTTCCTCCAGCCCCATGAGCACCGATGCGTCCCTCGCCATCCTCCCGAGTGTCTCCGTTCAGCCGTCATCAGTCCCCATAATCTGGCTTAGTCGCACCAGTCGGCTCTTCTGCACATGCGTGGCCCATCCACTTCGGGTAAGTATCAAATCTTTGTATTATGGCATCTCAGGTACACTTTAAACTAAAACTTTACACTTTAAAGGAATACTGTAACATGAAAAGTGCCCCTGGGGGGTACTTACATCCGGAGTGGGAAGCCTCTGGATTCCCCCGTCCTCTTCAGTCTCCGGGATCCAGCGCTGGCTGCCCCAAAATACAGCCAGCAAGTGCGTTGGCTATTGCGCAGGCACAGTAATGCCTGCAATATTGAACTTCCCCGGTCCAACGCAGGCACAGTAGCGGCTTTTCTATGAGCTTGGGTGGAAATAGCTGAGCCCAATCTGATCCACTTTACTGCATAGGCGCTGGACCGGGGAAGGTAAATATTTACATGTCCGATCTTCCGTGATTGGTGGATCCCTGAGGCTTAGGAACCAGAGGCTTTCCCGAACCAAGGAAGTTTTCTTTATTACAGATTTGCTTTAAAGGGAAGGTCCGAGCAAAATAAAATTACTTACTCTGGGTTTCCTCCAGCCCCTGGCACCCGATATGTCCCTTTCTGCAGCTCCGCATTCAGCCGGTGGCCCGTGGTCCCCTCCGTTGCAGATGCCGACCTCGCCAGGGGACCCCAGGCTGGAAGTGGAGCTGCGGCGAGGGACATATCGGCTGCCAGGGGCTGGAGGAAGCCCCAGGTAAGTAGATTTTTTTTCACCTCGCATCTGTGGTATTTAATTTGTGGGCGCTCTCCTAAAGTAATAGGGGGTAGCAGCAGCAGCAGGAAGTGTGCTCACCCAGATCATCTGTAAGTAGACGCGATGACAGATAATAACTTGCATATGTTACAGTATGTAGGTGGATTTGTGTCACTTGCTCATTGCCGTGATGAAGCGCTGATCTTTATGATGCAAAACTGTCGACCATGCACTGGTCTGTTATTTTCTCCTCCATTGATGGAATCAGTTGCCTGTATCTTCCCACTGCTGCTTTACCTCCTTTACTGTATGTTACAGTATACTACTATTTTGGGAGCTGCACTTCTTGCATTTACCAACTTGTGCGCCCACCCTCTACTCGTGCATGTTGTGTTCACAATAGTGGAATATCTGTACATTTACTGATATTGCATTATACCCTTTTACCATAATTAGAATACAGTAGATATAGTAAACTACTTTTCCTGGTCCTTTGAAGTTTACTTTAAAGGCATCCTGTATTGGTAACTTTGTTTTGCTATCACTTACCCTAAGCTCTCACATTACCCCTCCCCTACCTACGCATAACATTAACTCCCCCCATCAATGCCAAAAATGAACACCCCCACCTCCATCTTCACCTACCCCCTCGCTCCATAGCTATCCTCCATCTGCCTGCCACCTCCATAGCAAATTACCGCAGCTCCTGCCGCTAAACTGAGCTCGGCTACAGAGTAGCCATGCTCCATAACAAGTCACTGTTGCTAAATAATGCCCCTACCGCTGCTAATTGTGGAAGTTGACACTTGGCTATTTTATAGCGGGGCAAACTTTCCTTCTCGATGCTGGATTAGCCACAGTTTCAAATTATCAAGCCCAAATTAACTGGTTCAAGTTATAGGTGCCATTGTCTTCCTTATTGACATTCCAGTTTATGATTTAATTTTTGTTCTATTTTTACCCATGGTCCACTTGCACTCATGCATTTCATGTGTGATGGGAGCCCAGCCTGGGGATATGTGCATCGATGTGGAAGAACATGTGCTTATCATTAGTGTTTATTAATGTTGCTGTGCTGCCTAGTTTTTCATCTTGATTCTATAGTGCATTGTAATGTGCTGTTGCTAATTTACAAAAGACTCCAGTGGACATTGCCCGGGGCCTAAGCAGATAAGCAGTTTATAGAAATCAATGTGAGATTAACAGACAAATCAGGTATAAAATGCACACGTATCAGGGAAAGAAAAATATTTGGAAAATACAATTATTAAGGTGTACTTTAAACACTAGCATATATTTTTGTTACCCATGTGCACCTTTTTTGAACAATTGGAATTGCGGCAATTTTACCGCGATTTTAATGCAGGTCAATGGGAATAAAAAAGAAAATCAACTCAGAAAGCGCTGATGGTCAGAAAAACACTCAGAAATCGCTCAGTGTGTCTACAGCCTAATGCCCCTTTCATTGAAAACCGTTCTCTCTAACTCAAGTCTATGTGCTGCAAACATTGCATTACATATACAGTGGGATACGAAAGTTTGGGCAACCTTGTTAATCGTTGTGCTTTTCCTGTATAAATCGTTGGTTGTTACGATGAAAAATGTCAGTTAAATAAATCATATAGGAGACACACACAGTGATATTTGAGAAGTGAAATTAAGTTTATTGGATTTACAGAAAGTGCACAATAATTGTTTAAATACAATTAGACAGGTGCATACATTTGGCCACTGTTGTCATTTTTTTGATTCCAAAACATTTAGAACTAATTATTGGAACTCAAATTGGCTTGGTAAGCTTAGTGACCCCTGACCTACATACACAGGTGAATCCAATTATTAGAAAGAGTATTTAAGGGGGTCATTTGTAAGTTTCCTTCCTCTTTTAATTTTCTATGAAAAGTAGCAACATGGGGGTCTCAAAACAACTCTCAAATGACCTGAAGACTGTTCACCATCATGGTTTAGAGGAAGAATACAGAAAGCTGTCTCAGGGATTTCAGCTGTCTGTTTCCACAGTTAGGAACATATTGAGGAAATGGAAGACCACAGGATCAGTTCAAGTCAAGGCTCACCAAGGCCAGGGGCAAACCCAGGATTTTCAAGGGGGGGGATTCCTGAAAGGTCTCTTTTGGCAAGCTGTGCACTACAGCGCATGCGTTTTCCTACAAAATACACATGATGCACAGCATTTCCCCACAAAATACACACAATGGGCAGTGTTTCCCTACAAAATACACACGATGGAGTAGTATTTTGCTGAAATATATATAACCTGACACCTAAACCCTAAATTAAAGTAACCCTGTGGTGGAGTGTTGGTAGGCATTGGGGATCTGCACGCAAGGCGGACATCTGAACCATAAAAGTGACTGGTGGGGGAGGGGCATGTGGGGATATGCATGAAAGATGAACTTGCAGCCCGGTATCTAAATCCTAAAAGTGAACCTGTAGTGTGTGTGTGTGTCTCCCCACTCCCACACACTACAGGGTCACTTTTAGGGCTATATAAATGCTTAATAATATGGTAGGACATTACACTATGACTATGGTAGGATTAGACTGAGCTCCTCTGAGGACAGTCAGTGGCATGACTATGTACTCTGTAATGTGCTGCAGAATATGTCAGTGCTATATAAATACATAATAATAATATGGTAGGACATTAGGCTATGACTATGGTAGGATTAGAGTGTGAGCTCCTCTGAGGACAGTCAGTGACGTGACTATGTACTCTGTAAAGTGCTGCAGAAGATGTCAGTGCTATATAAATACATAATGATAATATGGTAGGACATTAGACTATGACTATGGTAGGATTAGATTGTGAGCTCCTCTGAGGACAGTCAGTGACATGACTATGTATTCTGTAATGTGCTGCAGAAGATGTCAGTGCTATATAAATACATAATAATATGGTAGGACATTAGATTATGACTATGGTAGGATTAGAGTGTGAGCTCCTTTGAGGACAGTCAGTGACATGAATATGTACTCTGTAATGTGCTGCAGAAGATGTCAGTGCTATATAAATACATAATAATAATAATATGGTAGGACATTAGACTATGACTATGGTAGGATTAGATTGTGAGCTCCTCTGAGGATAGTCAGTGACATGACTACTGTATGTATTCTGTAATGTGCTGCAGGAGATGTCAGTGCTATATAAATACATAATAATAAAATATGGAAGGACATTAGACAAGGACTATGGTAGGCTTAGAGTGTGAGCTCCTCTGAGGACAGTCAGTGACATGACTATGTACTCTGTAATGTGCTGCAGAAGACGTCAGTGCTATATAAATACATAATAATAATAATATGGTAGGACATTAGACTATGGTTATGGTGGGATTAGATTGTGAGCTCCTCTGAGGACAGTCAGTGACTTGAATATGTACACTGTAAAGTGCTGCAGAAGATGCCAGTGCTATATAAATACATAATATTAATATGGTAGGATACCATATATGACTATGGCAGGGACATGACTATGTACTCTGTGAAGTGCTGCTGAAAATGTCAATGCTATATAAATACATATTAATTATATGGTTTCATATTAGACTAGTAACACAGTTATGTACACTGCAAAGTGCTAGGGACATGTGCTTGTTTAGATGCATTTACAATGAGCCATTGCTGATTACTTTTTTCAAGAGGGGGTGGGGGGGCAAAGAGAGGAGGATTGAGGAGGGTATAAGAGAGATAAAAAGAAATGGACAGAGGAGAGGAAGACAGTAAAGGTAGCCATACATCAGGCAACCTGTCGATCGACCATCCAATTAGATTATTATACTCGGATAAAAATCAAGAGCGTGTTCGATCGACGGACGATGTGTCCAATATCTGTCCCAAATTGGTTGCATCTATCGGTCGGACATGCTACATGATGTAGGGCTGACATACTCGATCAGGTGCGTAACGGTATGCAATATCGGGATGAGCAACAAAACCCCCCTAATGTAAAAAGTGCTCACCCCATTCCCCCCCCCCCCCTGCAGTATACTTTACTTGGCGGTGTCCTGTCCTGGTTTCGTCCTCAGACACACACCCCGCGTTGTTGCTGGCGTATTTGTGACATTACACGCGCCCACGTATATGCCGGCAACCACATGGGGCGTGTGTTTTGGAGGCAGACAGAGCCATCGGCAGAAAACCACAAGTAAAGTATACAGCATGGGGCCCAGAGGGGGGACACATTTTACCTCAAGGGGAGGACAACGGTGAGGTGGCGGATGCGGCGTCACGAGGACGATTCCTAAGAGATTTCATACTGAAATCGATCAGAATTTTGGCCTGTGGTGTGTGGGCAGATAACAGATCTTTCTCCGATCACAGAGAGATCTGTCTCTTGTCTTGGCCGCTCTGCCCATACATTGGCACCTTAATAACAATAATAGGGACTGTGTGAAAGTAAAGAGGTATGAGAATTGGGAGGGAGATAGATGTGGAAAAGAGAAAAGGGGGGCATAAGAGAGAGGGGAAGATAAAGTTGAAGAGACAGGAGAGCTTGGGGGGGGGAGATGAATAATGGCAGGGCGATTTCTAACAGGCTCCAGTCTTCACCTCTCTGTTTGGCTGGGACATGCAGAGGAAGCTAATTAAGACATGAAAGAGAGGGAGGGGGTCAGGGGGACACAGGCAGAGATAACAGATTAAAGTCAAACTGCTAATAAACAGTTAATGATCCAGCTTACACAGCGGGCTCTGCTCGGCTGTCACCTCTCCCTGCTAGAGACGCTCCCAGCTGCAGCACAGCACTCCCGACCATCTCTAACCCTTCTGCTCTGCAGATCCATTGCTGGAGGAGCGAGTGGCTGTCTCTCAGAGAAATCCAAACTTGGCGCTCTGCAGCCAGACGGGGGAGGGGCGTCACACGAAGAGCAGGAATTAGAACAGAGCTGCGATGTGCTCTGGCTGCGATGACTGTGACATGACCTTCTGGTGGTCATACTTCATGGGCCCCTTTACAAAATGATCTTGCTGCACAGCCGTTTGTCTGCCCTGGGAGGCGATGCCCCATGGCTGCATACACGGCAGCCCCACTTCCGGTCTAAGTACAGGGGGGGGGTTCCAGACACCCGGAACACCCCCTTCGGTGTGCCAGTGAAGGCAGACCAAGAAAAATCGCGGATAGACAGAAGTGACGAATGGTGAGAACAGTTAGAGTCAACCCACAGACCAGCACCAAAGACCTACAAAATCATCTTGCTGCAAATGGAGTCCCTGTGCATCGTTCAATCATTCAGTGCACGTTACACAAGGAGATGCTGTATGCGAGAGTGTTGCAGAGGAAGCCCACAGCACAAATAAAGCCGCTTGAGGTATGCCAAAGCACATTTGGACAAGCCAGCTTCATGTTGGAATAAGGTGCTGTGGACTAATGAGTTATTTGGGCATAACAAGGGGCATTATGCATAGAGAAAAAAGAACACAGCATTCCAAGAAAAACACCTGCTGCCTACAGTAAAATATGGTGGTGATTCCAATCAGTATCAGCAGATTCTGGAGACCAATGTCCAGGAATCAGTAAAAAAGCTAAAGCTGTGCCTGTAATGATCTGCGGTCGATTTCCACCGGCATCGCACTCCAGGTGTGCTGAAGCAGATGGGAATCCCCACAATCACGGAAGAAGGGTACCGGGTATGTGCAAACACATATGCAGAGGGAAATTCCAACCAGCAGGTGGAGCTGTGGAGTACAGAGAAGCAGGTTCTCTGTACAACCACAGATGTCAATAGGAATTGCACGACTTGAAACAGAACAGAGCAAACAGAAACAAGATAACAAGATAGTAGAGAACAGGAACGGAAACAGACTAAGAATGTCTACCAATGTAGTCGCTCCCCAGCGACGATAGACATATGAAACAGACCAGAGTGTGAAAACCAATCGCACAAGAGGCAATTGCTATCAGAGATACAAGGCTGAATAAAGACAGAGCATAAAGGAAGATACAGCAATAGGTACAATGTGAAGGCCAAGGAAAATAACAAAGCACTAACTGAACGCGGTCACCGCACGTTATGCGCAACAGCGACAAAACACGTTAATGGCACGGACTCCCTTTCCTTAATAATTTATTTAATGTCCTAACTAGATGCGATGTGCCTGGATATATGTATTTATTTTTTTTTCTTGTCACTGACCCCTTTGGCTTGGGTCTAATTCGGTGCACTCCCCCTTCCCCTGTATGATTGTCAGCATGCAGACAGCTTATGCTGTTGTATGTGCATGGTGCACATGGACTAATAACGTTAGCTCCCTTGTGCGATTGGTAAGATGCACTGTCTTTCCCAGGAGAGGAAGTTAGGATGTGTGCTCCTAATCCATTGATAGGTTTGATGCAATGAATGTGTTTGCATGTCTGCACTATGCATGTTACAGGGCCAGAGTTAGGACACCTATGTTTACCTGGGTACTTCTGCGCAGTATAGGTGACTAAGCATAAGAATGCATTCTTCTGTGAACTAAAACCCCGGCTTTTAACTTAGCTGTAGGGATAACAGTTGTGCCTGGATGAGTAAATCTGTGAATGCATTTGTTTGAACATTTGCATGCGAGTGTGCGAAGGGTTAATAGATTTTTGCTGTTTTCTAGCCACACCCCCTTCAGCACCTCCCTTTCCTTAATAATTTATTTAATGTCCTAACTAGAGGCGATGTGCCTGGATATATGTATTTTTTTTCAAGATAGACGGAACAACTCGCTACCAGCCACCGCTGGAGGCAGCGCAATCGCAAGTTCAGGACAAGACAAGATTGACAGAAGGATTCGCTACCAGCCACCGCTGGAGGCAGTGCAATCGCAAGTTCGGGACAAGACAAGATAGACAGAATGATTCGCTACCAGCCACCGCTGGAGGCAGCGCAATCGCAAGTTCAGGACAAGACAAGATTAGGCAGTACAAATACAACACAATACTAACTGCACTAATAGGAATGCCGAATGCACTCCCCAAGAATAACTACACTAGAATATAGACAATATGATCCAAACAGGCTGAGGCTCAAGGTGAGTCTATCAAACAAAAACCTATGACGAGCAAGGAACTCTGGGAGGAAGTGACATATACAGGATCTTCTCAAAAAATTAGCATATTGTGATAAAGTTCATTATTTTCTGTAATGTACTGATAAACATTAGAATTTCATATATTTTAGATTCATTACATACAACTGAAGTAGTTCAAGCCTTTTTATTGTTTTAATATTGATGATTTTGGCATACAGCTCATGAAAACCCCAAATTCCTATCTCAAAAAATTAGCATATTTCATCCGACCAATAAAAGAAAAGTGTTTTTGAAACAAAAAAGTCAACCTTCAAATAATTATGTTCAGTCATGCACTCAATACTTGGTCGGAATCCTTTTGCAGAAATGACTGCTTCAATGCGGCGTGGCATGGAGGCAATCAGCCTGTGGCACTGCTCAAGTGTTATGGAGGCCCAGGATGCTTCGATAGCGGCCTTAAGCTCATCCAGAGTGTTGGGTCTTGCGTCTCTTAACTTTCTCTTCACAATATCCCACATATTCTCTATGGGGTTCAGGTCAGGAGAGTTGGCAGGCTAATTGAGCACAGTAATACCATGGTCAGTAAACCATTTACCAGTGGTTTTGGCACTGTGAGCAGGTGCCAGGTCGTGCTGAAAAATGAAATCTTCATATCCACAAAGCTTTTCAGCAGATGGAAGCATGAACCCACTTTTGAACCAGAAACAGCGGCAGAGGCGCCTGACCTGGGCTACAGAGAAGCAGCACTGGACTGTTGCTCAGTGGTCCAAAGTACTTTTTCGGTTGAAAGCAACTTTTACATGTCATTCGGAAATCAAGGTGCCAGAGTCTGGAGGAAGACTGGGGAAAGGGAAATGCCAAAATGCCTGAAGTCCAGTGTCAAGTGCCCACAGTCAGTGATGGTCTGGGGTGCCATGTCAGCTGCTGGTGTTGGTCCACTGTGTTTTATCAAGGGCAGGGTCAATGCAGCTAGCTATCAGGAGATTTTGGAGCACTTCATGCTTCCATCTGCTGAAAAGCTTTATGGAGATGAAGATTTCATTTTTCAGCACGAACTGGCACCTGCTCACAGTGCCAAAACCACTGGTAAATGGTTTACTGACCATGGTATTACTGTGCTCAATTGGCCTGCCAACTCTCCTGACCTGAACCCCATAGAGAATCTGTGGGATATTGTGAAGCGAAAGTTGAGAGATGCAAGACCCAACACTCTAGATGAGCTTAAGACCGCTATCGAAGCATCCTGGGCCTCCATAACACCTGAGCAGTGCCACAGGCTGATTGCCTCCATGCCACGCCGCATTGAAGCAGCCATTTCTGCAAAAGGATTCCCGACCAAGTATTGAGTGCATAACTGAACATAATTATTTGAAGGTTGACTTTTTTGTTTCAAAAACACTTTTCTTTTATTGGTCGGATGAAATATGCTAATTTTTTGAGATAGGAATTTTGGGTTTTCATGAGCTGTATGCCAAAATCATCAATATTAAAACAATAAAAAGGCTTGAACTACTTCAGTTGTGTGTAATGAATCTAAAATATATGAAAGTCTAATGTTTATTAGTACAGTACAGAAAATAATGAACTTTATCACAATATGCTAATTTTTTGAGAAGATCCTGTATACTGAAAACCTTCCAAGGAAGCAGACATGCAATTTGCATGACAAGTGGATGCAAATCAGTCCACAGCAGCAAGCTGACAAAAAAAAGCCTCTTTTCCTTGGACTGCATTATGCAACCTGCATAAGAAACCAACCAAATGTCCAGGGAAACACGGCCAGCAAAGCTGATTCTAACAGTGCCAAGGCTGGATCTTTCAACAAGACAACGACCCTAAACACTACTCAAAATCCACTAAGGCATTTATGCAGAGTAACAAGTACAACGTTCTGGAATGGCCATCTCAGTCCCCAGACCTGAATATAATTAAAAATCTGTGATGTGAGTTAAAAAGAGCTGTCCATGCTCGGAAGCCATCAAACCTGAATGAACTAGAGATGTTTTGTATAGAGGAATGGTCCAAAATACCTTCAACCAGAATCCAGACCCTCATTGGAACCTATAGAAAGTGTTTAGAGGCTGTAATTTCTGCAAAAGGAGGATCTACTAAGTATTGATTTCATTTATTTTTTTTGTGGTGCCTAAATTTATGCACCTGCTTAATTTTGTTTAAACAATTATTGCACACTTTCTGTAAATCTAATAAACTTCATTTCACTTCTCAAATATCAGTGTGTGTCTCCTATATGATATATTTAACTGACATTTCTTATCGTAACAACCAACAATTTATACAGGAAAATCATGACGATTAACAAGGTTGCCCAAACTTTCGCATCCCACTGTATTTAAGTGCAAATCAATCAGAAATGTAATCAATTAGTTTCAATGAAATGTAATTATTCTTTCACAATGACATCAGAGCAGTCTTCTACCATTTCATATTCATTTGTACTGTGTTTTATGGAAAAGTACAATGTTTTGTTTCATCCCACTTTAAACTGAAAATAGCATTATAAGACTGCAGGGGGAAATTCTATTTACCGTTAGTACTACACACACAATGAGTTATCTCATAGGTTTACTTTCAGTTCAGGATTATTTTAAATCTACAAGTAGGAATGCAGACAGGTGATAAATGTGCACTCATTAACCAACAAACTAGTATATGAGGGGAGTGGATGGGGGGGCAGCTCAGAGCTCACTATTTTTCTAGGGCCTCTTTTGCTCTTGTTCCAGCTTAGTTGCACATCAATCATTCCTAATCTGTCAATCAAAACAATCCATATCAATTTTTTATGCAACAACAGTTGTGTACACAATACTACTTGCATTCAACTACTTGCGTTAAAATGTCATGTTAATTGTATACAGCATACTGGTCATATTTCAAGCTGCATGCAATTGACATGAAATTTGAATGCAAGTAGAACTTCTTTGCATTTCATTGACCATCTCTAGTCCTTTTTCCACACTGTCCCTGGTAATCCAAATAGGTAACCAGCAAAGCTGCTGGTTATTGTGATATGTGCTAGCGATTGTGGAACGCGCATTAACAATATACTCAAGGCTGGATTTATACTTTTTGTGCCCCTGGGCCAAGTATGTTGTGGCTCCCCTTTGTTGTGCAGTAGTGCCCCTCCTTGCCATGTGCAGCCTCCTCTTCCATGTATATCATCCATGTACAGCCCCTCTCTTTCATGAACAACTCCCTTGAGCATCAGTTTCCCTTTTTCATGTGTTGTTACCCATTTTCTGCCTAATTTTTCTTCTGTAGCAGCCCCTATTTCATGTCCAGGTGACCCCTTGGGTTGTAGCTGCCCAAGGCCCGGCCTTTGTAGCCTTTCCCGAGATCGGGCCTAAATATTTACTGTACTGGTTGTAGACATTCCATTACTGAGGATCCTGCCACTCTTCCAGGTGAGAATGCTTCCTGGTCCTCAGACATCACTGAGCATCATCCCAGTATATAGAAGTGACCGCTAATATCCGTCATCAATACGGCACTCAGAGTCTCCTGATCACAGCGAGGAATCACCTGTTTCATTATCTCCATCAGCAGCTTCATCTGTATGGGAAATAACTGTAAGGTTACCTCTATCTCTGCCAGCTAATTGGACATCCTCATCAGAGACGGCACACATAACAAGAGTCAATTCAAAGCCTGTATCCTCATTAGGTGAACATCCCCGCTGATCACAGAAAGCCTGGCATTCCTCAGTCTTCTCATTTTGCAGAAATCTTAGCCCCAGCTGGAATGTTTTCATTACACACAACATGTTAAAAGAAAATCTGATGTGCAACATGTTTTCTGCCACATTAGACTGGGCAATGTTATTCTAGCTGCACCTGCACCCCCCCCCCCCCCCCCCCATTTGTGTGTCTTTACACTGCCTCTTATCAAGGACTTAAAAGCCTGTTCACAAGACTGACCCAATTATCTGCATGTTCTTCTACAATTCCTTTGCTCTGTTACCTTAAAAGCCATTCAACTGTTTCCTAGATGGTGAAACTCTTCTAATTTCTCTTGACACAACCTATTTACTGAAAGGCCTGTTAGCTGGATTTCTCCCAGGGGTGTCTGCCGGACCTGTTTATTACTCTCACTGAAGAACAAGACATCAGTGTTTCTTCAAAAGGAAAGTTCTGTGGAGAAAAAGCAAGCCCTGTCCAGGTCTGAGCTATATACTGCAAGGATGTATTTATTAAATTACGTTCATTGTGGTTGTACAAGATTCACTAACAAATGCTGAATGCATTGTTATATCTATTTGTGCAAGCTCTGGCTTTAACTAGACTTGAAAAGGACCAGTTGCTGAATGTTGGAAGCGTAGGGATCACGATAGCAACCATAGTGTCTGCTATGGGGCCTGTAGCCTGTATGGAGCCTGGCTACCTATACCGGGAGTTGCTACCTACTATGTAGGCTTCCTAATACTGGGGGACATTCTGGATACCAACTATTGAGAGGTACCTAATACTAAGGAGCACCTCTGGCTACCTATATTGGGGGAAACCTCTGGCTACATATGCTGGAGTTACATTTGGCTACCTATAAGGGGAGATGCTACCCAATACTATGGGCCCCCCTGGCTACCCACACATTGCTACTTGGTGTTACCTTAAACTAGGAGTTAGCATTGGCTACCTATACTGAGGAGTGGGGGCTACCCCTGGATACCTATACTGTGGGCACCTCTCGCTACCCATACCGTAGGTCACATCATGCTTTCTATTTTGGGGTATGCTACCTAATACTGGGGTATATGGTATAAGGCAGTGGAACCCAGCGTGACCAAGCATCCAGGAGGGCGAGAAACAGCTGTCACTTGTCCTGCCACCCCACCTCCACTCCCACAGTAGCTCTTGTAGTCCGGGTGAGGACCCTACACAAGGTTGTATCCTGATGCACTTTACTGTTTGATGTAAAGATGCTGCAATAAATCAGTTGGTGTAGGACGGATGGCACATGCCTACTTTTCTTCTTTGACAAATACATGGTATAATCCGACTTTGGGCGCTGCCAAAGAAATATCTTTTTTCATAGAGCAAAGAGTTAAAATTAAAAGTTGTTTTTGCATCACTTGGCGGCAAGTGATTTGATTGTATGTATGTGCACCCTAGTTTTCTGTTAGCCAGCTCCCAGCTGGTATATAGATGGTGATCCTGAATGGTGTAAAATCTATGTTCAGGGTGAGACTGTGAGAGGTGTGACAGGATTACCCATACTGGGGAGCTACCTAATTCTGGGAGGTACCTCTTTGCAGCTAATACTAGTGGGATACCTCTGGGTACCTAATACTGGGGGGCTACCTAAGGGGGGCACCGATTACAAAGACTAACAAAAGGTGTGTGTGTGTGTGGGGGGGGGGGGGGGCACAGACGCAGAATGCTCCAGGGGACAGGAGCGCAATGAGGGGTGCGTGCGTGGCCGAGCCACATGCGCAGAAGACTGTGAATGCCCAGGCTTACAGGGAGTCATAGTGGCATAACGGAGGGGCCGAGGAGGAAGGCAAGGGAGGCCACGGTACTTATGGGGCTAGAGGAATCCCCAGGTAAGTATAAATTAGCCATCTTTGGTTCACTTTAAGGTGTATTATCTACTTTATTCTTCACTGTATGCTTTGTTTGGATACCTATCTTATACTTGACAATAACTACTGCCTCTGTCTTGTAACTAGAAACCATACAGCACCATTGATTCTGTATGTTTAATACATTTTTTTTGTTCTTCTATTATATATGACATATTTCAACTGTATGCTGCATTCATTATTTGATATAACCTGACCGCCTTCTGTGTAAGGGTTTCATACAAAAATCTTTTTTCCTTGTATACATACACAATATTTTGTTCAGATAAAATATACCTTGTACATAACATCAATAGCAACAACAAGACAGGGTGAATGAGAATCAGTAAAATGTAGCTGTGTCAATGTGGAAAGGGATTCCCTTTTAGCTGATATTCCATTTCTGAGGCAGTCACAGAGCCCGGCTCACTGACTCATTTCTCTGCCTGTTTAAGTCTTGACAAAGATCTCATGAGAGGTGGGTGGAATGAGTCAGCTGTGACAGCCATTTATGGTGCATATGCTTCGTATTGCTTGGCTTTTATATTGGAAGTGCCTTGTTGTATTGTAGAGAATGATTAATAATTGAATAAGAGCTGCAGAAGCCCACATAGTCAGTACTGTAAATTACAATTACCTAAGCTGACCTTTACATGTATTGCCAGCAAATGCATTGCTAAGTGCTGCAGGGGCATTATATTAATTATGCATGCCTAGACAAAATATATATGGAGCGATATAAAATGCTTGCACATTTCGATCCACAGATAAGATCCATTCCACTCAGTATTTCCCCCTTTGCAAGTATATTTCAGAACTATTGTGGAAAGTTGTGCTTGAAAAATGTAATAACACAAAAATATTCACCTCCGACTCAATGCAAGGGTTATTATTATTATTATGAAACTTTATGTATAAAGCGTTAACATCTTACGTAGCTCTGTACACAAGATAAGGGAGATTAAAACAAAGTTACACAGGAGCATTACAGCATTTTACAATGGTACACAAAATAGTGATACGTAGATTGCAATGTAGGAATAAATATAGAAGACAAATCACTGAGTCTATATTGTGGCAGAGAAGAGCACACCGGGAGGTAGGCCCAGCCAAACTGGCTTACAATCTAAGAGGTGGGACAGAGGGACACATAAGGGAGGGGAGGGGTTGGAGCTATGATCACGGAGGGTAAGCAATGGTGAACATATGGGTCTTTAGCCCACAGATCTAGGCACTCTCACCTGCCCCTACACCAGAGGTGCCCACACTTTTTCAGCTTCCGAGCTATTTCAAAAATTCTGAATTGAAAATGGTCTACCAAGTAGAATCTATATACAGATGCAAACAACTGCAACACCTGCACAGCGTCAGTGTATCAGTGATTACCACAAGCCATATATTATTTAGATGCATATCATGGAGTCCTTCTCAGTAAGCCAAACAGAACAGTCCTTGACCAAACTGACCATATCATACTTATAATATTATGCTCAGTTTCCAACAAAACTGCAATCAGCAGTAACACCTTATGCTGCTAAATATATCTAAAAAAAATCATAATCTTTTACACTGCAAAGACACAGAGTACAAGATGTACAGTATGTCATTCAGGCAGGCAGTGTGAGATCTACCTAGCAGTCCTTTTAGATCTACTGGTAGATCATGATCTACACAATGGGCACTACACTATGGATATGAGTTCATTGGCAATTTACATTCTCGTGCAATCTACACCGCATATAGTCCATGGGCACTGATAGTCAGAGGGTGGAGAAACACAAACACAAGAAAGTTCATAGTAAATGCTTCAAGTACCACCTGGGCCCCCTCTGCTCCAGAGCCCCATAGCAGCTGTGATGGCTATTGCTACGCCCCTGGGTACTTAAATGTTTATTATACTGTAGATTATACAAAGTACAAAATCCCCAGGTATTCTACAGAATGCCGAAGTTGGGTCAGGCAAAGTACTGGATAAGACAAAGCAAACCGTTTATTGGTTTAAGACAACAGAGAAGAGGAAATAGAAGGTTGTGGGGTTAATGTTTTTGTGTGCACTTTGCTTCAATGTAGAGAACACTGTTGAGACAAATCATTTATCAGTTTTATTTAAAAACACGAATGATGAGGGAACGGAAGGTTACAGGGTTCAGGTTTTTGTGCGCTCTTCGTTTCAATGTAGAGAACACAGTCAAAGGTGAAATAAGATCTAAATCGAATACAGGCTAAATACAGGCCAAAAGGATGAAAATGGACTCTGATGACCAAGATGGCCGCTTGATCTGGGTCCTGCGCGAGATCGGGGAGAACTTTCGCTCCTAGCTGGGTATAACTTACTCTAAACAAGATCAGCCCTGCAGATCCGTGCTCCGGAAGGTTCCGCCATCCCACCCAAGTATGGCATCCAGCACCAGAGCCAGAACTGGAGCTAAAAGTACCGCTGCAAGCTCACCGCCGGAATCTCCTAAGATGGCGCCCGCTCCAGAGATCGAGCCGGATCAACGCTCCGCGGACAGCCAAGAACTCTTCCCTTCTGCTACCTCTCAGACCGGCAAGCCCGCCTCGCTACCGGAGCAAATCACCCTGGACGATCTCAGAAGTATTATACGCCAAGAAGTCACGGGCGCGAACAAGCAACTAGGATGCGAGCTGCTGCGTGAGATCCGCCTCCTCGGACAACGCGCATCCGCCATTGAAGACAGGCTAGACAGCGCTACCGTTGTACTAGAAGGGCATGAAGAAGAGATTTCCTCCCTGCGTGCAGAAGTCCGCTCACTTCACGAAAAGCAAGAGGACTCTGAAAATCGATCACGCAGAGAAAATCTGAGGATCAGAGGTATCCCCGAAACAGTCCAAGACCTACAGGGCTTTGCCACAGCACTCTTCCAGGAACTTCTTCCTAACGTGCCTATCGAGCGCCTTGAAATGGACAGGGTCCACCGAGCTCTGACCCGCCAAACTACTAATGGCGTCCCACGGGATATAATCCTGAAAACGCACCATTACCTGACTAAGGACAAGCTCCTGCAAGCCGCCCGATCCAAGCCTGACCTCTCCTTTCAGGGCTACAAATATCAGTTGTTTGCTGACCTGGCTCCCATCACTCTCGCTAAACGTAAGGAGCTGAAGCCATACTTGCAAATCCTTAAAGAAAAGGAGGTTCGCTACAAATGGGGCTTCCCCTTCCAGTTAATATTTACCTGGCAAGATAAAGTACAAATCATACGCTCCCTAGACGACGCCAGAGATCGATTCCGCTTACTTGGTTTGCCACTGCCGCCACTACCTACGCAAGAATCACAGAGCCAGGCAGAGGCCTCTTCACATCAATCTCCACGGCAGGCTCCATCGGCTTCTAAAGAGCAGCGAGGCCCTAGAAATCGCCAACAAGCCCTACAGCAACTAACGTCTCAGGTTTTCCAGAAAGCACCTTGACCAGCCAGATAAGTGACCTATTACTTGTTTTCGCTCAGAGCCTATTCCCAAATAGGCCCGTTCCTCCTACTAAACGCTGTGTGGCTGGGATGGTTACTCACAGAGGACCAAGCCACCGCGTTCTGGAACATTTATGATTCCCCCGGAGGCTGCCGCCTAGTTGCTGTTACACACTGTTAAGCGGCTTTTCCTTATACTATATGAAACTATGTTTTTCATAGACTCTCCCTGACTAGTGATCGCCAGTATGATTGGAGGCCATCATATAACACGCTGCCTTCCCCCTAAGCCGCACTGTTATTTTTGCACCGGATTACTGACTAATGTTTATACACTACCTGTGGATATGCAGCCGGTTTCACTGTTAGGCATTGAGCTGGCCTAAGCAATGTATTGCTTATCCTACGCCTGGTCTCACTTACTTTAGCTATCTCCATTTATAACTACCGATGTCTAGCACTAATGTTTACTAATTGAGCTTAACTTCATACTTCCAACCCTGCTGCACTTATCCTAAGCATGACTACGGGGTCCCCCCTCCCCTCGCTCCGTGAGGTAATACAGCTAGACTTCACGCTTATTTAGTCTCTTGTGCCAGCCTCCGGTGCGAGATGATGGCGGCCCTTGGAATACTCTACGTCTCATAAAAAACGCTCAATACTGTTGTAATAACGTGTTCATTATGTTATATTAATGTATTGCGGGTTCTCTCAGTTCAAGGCTGCCTTCGCACGTAAGGTACATGTTTGCCCTTGGGTTAGGTTACTAGTTTCCCCGTGGCACCCCCTCCCCTCGTCAAGGGAGCTGCAAGGGGCTCATGTTTGCCCATGCTTGCTCCTCTGGCGAGGCGACGGGAACCCTGATTTATTATTACCTCACGAGACTTAGCCACCCGGAAAATCTTACATATGCACTATAAAATTTAGCTGCGGTCCGCGTCTCTGACATTACTGAGCAGCAACCATCCACTATATATAGCCCTACCCTGCCACACTTTTACACATGCGGCTCTCTGGGCTGTCTACCTTTTCTGACACTTAATGTTATCTAAATACCCTTTTACCATGATGACTTATAGTTCCGCTCTCCCCTCTTCCATCTCGTGCCCCCTCTAGTACCCCACGAGCCCCATTTTGATGTGGCCCCATGGGTACGCATTGATGCTGGATAGCATCAAACCGACTTACAGGAGGGCCCCTGGAGTTTCAGGTGCCCTCCCCTTGCTCCTGTTACTGTTCTTAATGATCTTTCTCTCCTTGCTAATTACCCTCTGCTCTTCCCTCCCCTCTCTTTTTCTCCTTCAAACCTTCAACCTCTTCCTCTCTCACAATGCCCCTGATGCTTCAATCTCACTGGCTCCGCCTTCGGTCTTCATACGCTGGATTTCCCGGCATGGTCCTCTCCTCATACAGTTTTTCTCCACAATACAATGGCTTTGAACATATGCTCCTTAAATGTAAAAGGTTTCAACTCACCTATTAAGCGCTCCAAGGCATTCTCCCACTTCCGTTCCATCCATACGGACATAATATGCTTGCAGGAGACCCACTTCCCTAAATCTTACGCCCCAAAATACCTACATCATACTTTTCCACAGTTCTATACCTCCTGCGCCTCCTCTAAACATAGAGGCATATTAATTGCGTTTAGAAGTTCAGTCAACTTTATCTGTAAAAAAGAGATCAGTGACCCAGACGGTAGGTACCTCATACTTGTGGGATCCATTCACGACGTAGAGATCACCATAGCCTCCTATTATGCCCCTAATACTGACCAACTACCGTTTTTAAAACACTTTGTAGACCTCTTAATGACTCATGCGATAGGGACTATTGTTGCGTGTGGTGACTCCAACCTATGCATACGCCCTCTCATTGACCGCGATAGCCCTAATGCAACCGGCCCTAATCCTGCAGAATTACGCTACGCTAAGCAATTTGAAGATCTTCTTAGATCTGCCTCTTTAGCTGACAGTTGGCGAGAACAACACCCCACCAAAAGAGAGTATACATTTTTCTCACATCCTCACAACTCACAATCCCGCATAGACCACTGCTTCATACACACCAACCTTCTCCCTCAATTAACTAACGCTCAGATAAAAGCAATATCTTGGTCGGACCACTGTGCAGTGATCATAACTCTCGCATCTATAATATCCAGACCCCCCGGGCTACGCTGGTCTCTCAATCACTCGCTCCTCTCTGATCCTACAATTTTTGCTACCCTCGAGGGGCACTTAAAGGATTATTTCCAGTTAAACTCTAACATTGAGGAAGTATCTGACTACACAGTATGGGAGGCACATAAAGCCGTCCTTCGGGGCCACATTATTAGCATTGCCTCTAACCGGAAAAAACGCAGACTGCAAGAATTACACCAACTTGAATCCGAATACGCTAAAGCTGCAGAGTCTATGTCCACCAGCCCCACACCCCACAATAAACAGGTTTATTTCAAAGCGGCAGAAGCACTCAATTTACATTTAACTAGTGCAGCTGAGAAGCGCCTAAGGTGGAACAAGTTCCACTTTTACGTTAACTGTAATAAACCCTCCACAATGCTAGCGCGCAGGTTGAGGCGCACTGACCCGAATTTTAAAGCCCTAAAGCTCCGCATAGATGACACATCCTTCACCAGCAACCCTAGCAAAATAGTACAGATCTTTCGGAAAGGCCTTTCTAAAATCTACCAGACCCCTGCTAATATTAACCCCACGCTTCTTAAAAATACCCTGGATACCTGCCCCCTCCCCCCCCTCGCTGACTCTTTTAAATTAAATCTCGAAAAGGCTATAACCAGCGAAGAGATATCTCTTGCAATTCAATCTCTCAAAATTAATAAAGCCCCCGGCCCAGATGGGTTTCCCTCTACTTATTATAAAAAATTCTCACATATCATCTCACCATATCTACTAAAAGCCTACAACTGCCTCCTAAAGGGGGTAAAACCCGGGGTAGACTCTCTCTCCGCAGCCATCAGTATGATACCTAAACCTAATACCGATCAGACCACCTGGTCCAGCTTCCGTCCTATCTCATTGCTTAATACAGACATTAAGATCTTAGCAAAGATCCTGGCCACTCGGCTCAACGAGGGCATCTGCTCACTGATCGGACTGGACCAGGTGGGTTTTATGCCAGGACGACAGGCGGGGACAATGTTAGGCGCCTGCAGCAGATTATAACCTTAGCGGGGCAGACGGATACTCCCATGATGCTACTCTCCCTTGATATCCAAAAGGCATTTGACACGGTATCTTGGGAGTATCTGTTCCCCTTGCTTGCTCACTGGGGTTTTGGCCCTAATTTTTTATGTTGGGTTAAGGCGCTTTACCATTCTCCACGGGCTTTTATTCATTACTGCGGCTACAGATCTGACGCCTTCCCTGTTCGCAGGGGCACTAGGCAGGGATGCCCCCTATCCCCCCTCTTGTTCGCGCTTGCTATAGAGCCCCTTGCGATACTAATCAATAGGCACGAGGGCATTAGAGGGATCTCCCTGTTTGGTCATCAACATAAACTGTGCATGTATGCTGATGATGTGGTCCTAACACTCACAGATGCCCGCGACTCCTTATCCAACCTAGCAGATATCCTTCTATTATTTGAAGATATTTCCGGCCTCCAGATTAATAGCACTAAATCAAATGCCCTTAATATTTCCCTCCTTCCCGCTGAACTTGAATCCATCCAATCCTCTTTTGCATTTAAGTGGGAAACCACTAAGCTAAAATACTTGGGCGTCTTTATCACACGCACGTATCACTCTATGTACTCTGCAAACTACCCGAGCTTGTTTAAAAACATCCTTCAATCGATGGAATGCTGGAAAAGATACAGCATTTCTTGGATTGGACGTATTGCAGCGACCAAGATGGTAATCCTTCCCAGACTACTCTACGCCTTCCGTGTGCTACCAATAAACATTCCTATTCCGGCCCTCAAACGCCTGCAGTCTTCCATACTTTCATTTATTTGGGGCAAAACCAGACCTAGGGTCCAGAGGAGCACTTTAATTCGCCTAAAAGCTGACGGTGGTTTGGGTGTCCCGAATATTATTGCTTACTATCGAGCTGCTCAGATCTCACAACTTGCTATGTGGCACGAATTAACGCACCCTCCGCTGTGGGTAGCAATAGAGCAATCCATATGCTCCCCCATCTCCATTGGGAACTTGCTCTGGCTACCCCCTGTTAGGCGAAGAAATATTAAAAATTCAATCATTGCACATTCTCTCAAAATCTGGGATACAGTTAAATTTAAAGGCAACCTAGTTTCCCCGCACCTTCCCCTTACCTCCTTCTTAGGTCATCCAGATTTTAAACCTGGACTGGAGAATCCAGCGGCCTTCCGCTGGTGGCACTCAAAAAACCTCACTATACTATATGATTTAGTCACTGACTCAGCAGTTAAACCCTTTGCATGTCTTAAAGAGAAACACCAACTGCCCATAAAAGAATACTTCCGATATCTCCAAATCTCACACTTTTTTTCCCAGGTTACCAAGGGGCATGGCTCCCTCTTGACTCGCACATGCTTTGAACACATATGCGCCTCCAACCCGGGATCCCCGGGCCTGATCTCACTGCTGTACAGGTGCATTGTATCTCCCCCTAGTCTTCCCAAGCCCACATATATAACAAAATGGGAACTCGATCTCAACACCACCCTCGAAAAAGAGGACCTCTCTGACATCTGGACCCTCACCCCACAATGTTCCATTAGTGCCTCCCTCGTGGAGACCCAGTATAAAGTTCTCCTTAGGTGGTATCTCACCCCAGACCGCATTTCAAAATTTGATACTACAAATAATGGCCTATGCTTCCGCGGATGTGGACAGGGGGGGACCCTTTCTCACGTATGGTGGTTCTGTCCGAAGGTCCGGAGGTTCTGGATCAGAATATACCAGGTCATTTATTCCACAATCCAAGCTCAAGTCCCCAGGGTTCCGGAGATAGCACTTCTGGGATTTCGCCCACTGGGCATATCTAACCCCCAGTATAAATTGCTCTCACACATATGCTTAGCAGGTAAGAGAGTCATCGCAGGCGCGTGGAGGTCCCCTACCCTGTCCATATCCAAATTCAGAACCAATTTGAGCAGCGCCCTCTGCTTTGATAAAATGAAGGCTATATTTGATGACTCCCTGCCACGTTTTGAAAAAATCTGGCTCCCATACATCAACCAATACCATGCAAGCTTACCCCAGTCGTTAACCACAGTTTAACCTCCTGCCTAAAAACCTTAGGGCATCCAATACAATTAGAGCATCAATAAATTCTTTCTCTACATATGCAAGCAAGCATTTGAATCAAACACTTTACCCTCCTATGGCCGGAGGCGGTGCCGAGGTTGACCTTTTTCTTACTCTGCTCTTCCTTTTCACTCTTCTCTCTACCCTCTTTCTTCTCCCCCCTTTCCCCTCTTCCCCGCTCTTTCTCTACCCTTTTCCCTTTCTCTTTCTCCTACCCCCCGTGATGGATACAGACACTCTTTAAAAGTATCTCCGGAGGAGGAGCAACTGCTTCGCCCCCCCCCCTACACCAGGGTCCTAGTATCAATGGACCCCATGGCCCTCTCAAACTTATTATAGCCCACCCCCTTGACTGGTGGACCTTGTTTGAACTCACCCAATACAAGTTCAGCCTGTGGCTCCCATTGAGGGCGCTGGTATCTGTTGCCTTCGGGCTGCCAGCCCCCACCCCATATTGCATATGACCTCGCCTTTTCGCGAGACAGTTTGCACTACTAGGATATGTTACCACACTAGGTGGCTGTGAATGTTCACATCTTAGGTATACCGCACTGATATATGACATTCTGTTTATGTTTTTGTTAAGCGAATTATCTTGTTTTGTTTTGTATTTTGTATTATACTTTGCTTTATACTTTATTCAGTTAAACACTTTGAGAAGAAGTCTTGGTGCATATAATAAGTCTTTTTGTAAGCATATTTCTTGCAATGTACACCGTTTTATACAAAATTGTATGTTCTCACTGCTATTTTGCAATTCAATAAAAAATTTTTGGAAAAGAAAAGAAAATGGACTCTGACAAGAAATTCCATCCCACAGCTTTGGAGGGAGGAAGAGGTGGCGGGGTCACCATGCAAGTTTCCGTTCCTGATTATGTCAAGGGACAGAGGGGTGACTCATGCAAGACATTAATGAGCGTGACATAACACATGGATTTTGCTGACTTGAAACTACACTAGGAATTACAAAGCGACTCTTTGCCCAAACATTGCATCCTGAAGAACTTACAAGGAGCCAGCCAGAGACGTTCCCGACCACAAAACACTCTCTTGATCTATCTCTACTGTTCTGTGCTCAGGAAGTGGTGGCTAATGCACCAATGGCTTTATGCACAAAAGGCCAGTAAATGTGCATGTGCCGTGTACAGCAATTTTACTGGTACTAATGCCAGGTGAGCACTGCCTGTTCCTTTGTTAGTGTAACGTGTGTTACCATCACAACACGTTTATTACACTGGTAACGGGCGTGGCGCTAATAGATTGACGGGCGTTTTTCCAGCGGCATTAGTACCTGTAAAATGTATTGGCTTTTTTATGCATCGGGCCCCAAGTGCTAAAAGTTCCTTTGTGAGAAAAACTAAATCAAAGCACATTTCCAAATGCCTTCATGGCCATCTTCCCTGTTGCAACTAGAAGCTCAATGACAGTTCTGCTCTTCTTCTTTGTTTGTTTTTCCTGTAATTCTACCCCGAGCCATCTGATTTTGGGGCAATGCTGTGCCAATCATTTCAGCATCAGCGCTGCATTCCTGATTTGGGAAAAAAAGAGTAATTTGGTCGCCGGCAATAGTTGGTGCCCGAATTATGTGTCCCCCAGAGCAGGGTGAGCCATATTTCAGCTTCACCCTGAGCCGAAATGGCCTGCACTGATAATGAATATAACCACTCTACCATGTGCTTTATGGTTTTTAAATACATCTCATCGATAAAGACAGAAAACAAATTGCGATTTAAAATTACTTACTAATCCCGGTCCCCGCCAGATGCATGTCAGTTGCCCTGTCTTTGTTTTTTTCCCCTCATCAGAATACCTTGGGTTTTTCATTTAAAATGCATTCATGTTGATAAGGGCAATTTGCAGGGTGCTGTTTTCATACTACTTTCCCTTAAAGGACATCCAAAGTGAAAATAAACTGATGAGAAAAAAAATTGTATCTATCCTCCTCCTCCTAAAAATGACATTTTTAGATATCCCATAGTTTTATTTCATATTTAAATCTAGTTTTTAAGTTTTTACTGCTACATTGTCTCTGCTCAATGACACCTGCATTGAAGTATTCCAGAGCGAAAATCTATGAATTAGTGACTCTTTTTTCTCTTTCCTGCTCTCAGAATCCATTTACTGACAGGAAAGTATTTTTATGGCTATAATTACTAATCAGTGAGGTTATGCTATAGTCTGACGCAGTCCCAACCCAGACAGAAACTGTCACTTACATACCCGATGACACAGCACAGTTATTAGTGTGTTTGGCACTGTACATACAAATCTATCTCATAATGTCACGTCACCTCGGTTGTCCTTTAACATTATCAGTCATTGCTAATCATTAGGGCTCTCAATTCACACTTTGGCTAAAAAGGTCCTAGGTATTCTATAGGAGCATCTCATCGCTCCCAAGCCCAAAGCAGATATTCCAAACTTTGCCTAAAAGCCTATTCAGCGGAATGTCTGGATTTCCATACCTTGTCTGTAGCATAGACATGGTGAAGAGCAGATAAGTTGAGATCAAGAGGAGATGATTGGATGAGAGTTATACGTTATGTAGTACTCCTTTAAACAACTGAGTACGCTGGGCACCTGCTACAGATCGCAATCGCTCAGCGTTTTTTGCCAGCATTTTGTACAGTGATTTCCAAAGCTATTTTCAGTGGTTTTTGTAGAAATTTTATTTCTAATGATTGTGATTTTTTTTTGTGGTTCAGGTAGTAAAATCGCTGCAAAATTGCTTTTATACAATGATTTCAAAGTGATTTTGCAGCGTCCCAATCGCTCCAAAAATGAGGCAGGACCCACCATTGCAATTTCCCTAATCGCAATCACTCATGTGGCTTTGCCTTCATTGACTTGCATTAGCATAGCGCTTTTGGAATCACCAGCGATCTCTAATGGGCCATAGCCAGGTGGCCACACACCATACAATTTTTAAATAGTTTTTTTAATTCAAGAATTGCAATCAATATTTCTGACTAATTGTAACATTTCCAATGTACCACACACATGTGTTCAATTTTCTCCCAATTGAAAAAAAATGATTGAAAACTTAGAAAAAAAATGCTTGGGTCTGTACATCAAGTAATTGACAATCTACCACATGCCATACAATTTTGATAAACATTGATCAGAAAAATCCAACATTCCCGATCTGCTTTTATTGAATAAAAACGGGAAATTCAGATTTCTCAAACAAATGAAAAAAAAAGGTTTCGATTTTTTGGGACACCGATCTTATCGAATTGGTGTAAAATATGATATTTTAATTGTATGGTGTGTGGCCACCTTTAGTGTGGGAATTAAATCACACACCACTTTGAACAGTATCTTACACTATTATTATTATTATTGTATTTATAAAGCACCAACATATTACGCAGCGCTGAACAACAAATATATACAATGATACAAGACATAACAAGGTTATACAACATAGAACAAAGTTATACAAGGCAAATTGTACAAAATACACGATCATGCGATATGGGCTGTTGGTTAGGTAGGCCCAGTAATACAAGTACAGGCTGTCATAGGACAGGAGCACACAATCCTGTAGATTACACTAGGGAAAGGAGGACCCTGCCAGAGGCTTACAATCTAAAGGGGTGGGGTGGAAACACAAGGTGGGGGTGTAAAATATTCAGCAGAGAGTTACTGTGTGGTAGGGGGTGGGTAGGCCATCTTAAAGAGGTGGGTTTGAGGGCTTGCTTGAATGTGTTGAAGGAGGGAACAAGTCTGATAGGTGGTGGAACGGCGTTCCAGAGGGTGGGGGCGGCTCTTGAGAAATCTTGCAGGTGGGCATGGGAGTGGGAAATGCGTGGGGCGGTGAGGTGGTCATTGGAGGATCGGAGGGGACGACCTGGTGTATACCTGTGAACAAGTTCCGAGATGTGGGTAGGGCAGGTTTTGTGCACAGATTTATACGCCAGGCATAGAATCTTGAAACTTATCCTGAAACAGATAGGGAGCCAGTGCAGGGATTTACAGAGGGGAGATGTAGATGTGGAGTGGTGCGAAGAATGGATGAGTCTTGCAGCCGCCTTCATCACTGATTGAAGGGGGGCAATGCGTTTCAAGGGGAGGCCAGAAAATATGGAGTTACAGTAATCAAGGTGGTAGATGATGAGGACATGGATGAGCAGTTTGGTCAAGTCTGGGATTAAGCAAGGGGTGAATCTTGGAGATATTACGGACGTGAAATTTGTAGGCTCTGGTGATGTTTTGGATGTGGCGGATGAAAGAGAGGTCAGAGTCCAAGGTAACACCAAGACAGCGGGCCTGGGAGGTAGTGGGAATGGTTGTGTTGTCGATTGTGAGGTGGAAATCTGGGAGGGGTGCAGCAGCATGGGGTGGAAAGATCAGGAGCTCAGTTTTGTCTAGGTTAAGCTTCAGGAACCTAGCTGACATCCAGGAGGAAATTGATGAGAAACATGAGGAGACCTTGTTTATGGTGGTGGTTGAGAGATCAGGGGTATGGAAGTTTACCAATTGAGGAAGTGTATATGGAGAACAGAAGTTGTGAAGGAGGGATTGGATAGGTAGGAGGAGATCCAGGCCAAGGCAAGACCATGGATGCCCATAGACTGTAGTGATTGGAGGAGGAGGGGGTGGTCCACAGCAGTGCTGTCCAACTGGCGTCCCATGGGCCGCATCCGGCTCGCCAGGCCTCCTGCTGCGGCCCCCCAGTCCCCAGAGCGGAGAGGACTTTTTTAAACCCCTTCCTCCGTGCTGCAGCTGCTGTAATGTAAATATTTACACCCCCTCCCCTCGTTCTCCCCTGTGCTGCCGCCTCTAACACACTTCAGGTCGGTGGCGAGCAGGAGATCGGAACCAGCCAGACCAGTACATGGCAGCCGCTTTAAGTGCTGGACGTGACCGATGATGTCACTTCCTGAATTTATATTCACTGTGCGGCTGCCATGCGCCGGTCTGGCTGGCTCCGATCTCCTGCTCCCCGCTGATCTGAGGTGTGTTAGAGTCGGCAGCATGGGGGAGAACGAGGGGAGGAGAGGGGAGGGGGTTTCAATATTTACATTACAGCAGCTGCAGCATGAGGGAAAGGCCAATCTTTGTGCATTTTGTGGGGTAATCTGCGGCCAATCTTTGTTCATTTTGTGGAGAAATTTACGGCCAATCTTTGTGCAATTTTGTGGGGTAATCTGCGGCCAATCTTTATGCATTTTGTGGAGAAATCTGCGGCCAATCTTTGTGCATTTTGTGGAGAAATCTGCAGCCAATCTTTGTGCATTTTGGGGTAAAATCTGCGGCCAATCTTTGTGCATTTTGTGGAGAAATCTGCGGCCAATCTGACTGCATTTTGTGGTGAAATCTGGGGCCAATCTGACTGCATTTTGTGTAGAAATCTGCTGCCAATCTGACTACATTTTGTGGTGAAATCTGCGGCCAATCTTTGTGCATTTTGTAAATAAATCTGCGGCCAATCTTTGTCCATTTTGTGGAGAAATCTGGGGCCAAACTGACTGCATTTTGTGGTGAAATCTGAGGCCAATCTGACTGCATTTTGTGATGAAATCTGCAGCCAATCTGACTGCATTTTGTGATGAAATCTGCAGCCAATCTGACTGCATTTTGTGTAGAAATCTGCGGCCAATCTGACTGCATTTTGTGTAGAAATCTGCGGCCAATCTGACTGCATTTTGTGGAGAAATCTGCGGCCAATCTGACTGCAGTTTGTGGTGAAATCTGGGGCCAATCTGACTGCATTTTGTGGTGAAATCTGGGGCCAATCTGACTGCATTTTGTGGTGAAATCTGGGGCCAATCTGACTGCATTTTGCGGAGAATCTGCTGCCAATCTGGTTGCACTTTGTGTTAGAAATCTGCTATCACTCTAATTGCATTTTGTGGGGATACTTCTGCTAGATTTTTTTTTCCTTTGGGGAGGGGGGGGGGGGATATTTGGGGAGGTCTGCCGGCCCTCCACCATGTGGTCTGGAAAAAAAAACGTCCCTCCATGCCCGCGAAGTTGGACAGCACTGGTCTACGGTATCAAATGCTGCAGAAAGGTCAAGGAGGAGAAGGATGAAATAACTGCCTTCGGCCCTGGCAGGGGTAAGGTCGTTGACCACCTTGGCGAGGGCTGTTTCAGTTGAGTGTGCAGGTCGGAATCCAGACTGTAGGGGGTCAAGTAGGCTATTGGTGTTGATGTATTGGGTAATGCGTTGGTGGACCAGGCGTTCTAGGAATTTAGAGGCATAGGGAAGGAGGGAGATTGGGCGGTAGTCTGAGGGTAGGGATGGGTCGAGTGAGGGTTTTTTCAGCAGAGGAAGTACAGTGGCCTGTTTAAAGGCTTTGGGGAAGGTGCCTGTGGAAAGGGAGAGGTTGAACAAGGAGGTGAGGACTGGGGCCAGGTCAGGGAAGTGGGGGCGAAGGGTGTTTGCAGGTACAGGATCACAGGGGTGAAGTGGTTGGCAAAGTCCTTGGCTGAGAGGGAGCAGCTGGGAGGGGGAGGAGTGGGGTTGAGAAGGGAAATAAAAGGTAGCAAAAAGCCGTCGAGGATTGGAAGTTTGGTTTCCAATCAGTGCTGCAAAGTACCTTTGTTTAGCTTCAGAGAGGGCAGTGTGGAAGAGTAGAAGTTTGGCCTTGTAATCTAGGAAATCAGAATTGAGACGTGATTTCCTCCATTTCCATTCAGCTGCTTGAGTTACTTTCTGTGTGGGTGTTGTGCCAAGGTTGGGGGTTGGGGGGCTTGTTAGGGCAGAAGATTGAGGGGCAGATTGATCTAAAGCAGATGAGAGGGCAAGGTTATATTGTGCAGCCGCTTCATTGGGGCATGTGAGTGTGGGTAGGTGGGAGGAGAGGGAGAGAAGGGGACTTGCTAGGACATTTGGGCTGAGATTACGTAGGTCTCTCTGCCATTGACCAGGCTGTGGGGTGGGGAGAGAAGTGGTTGATGGGGAAATGGTGAAGGTGAGGAGGTGATGGGAGATAGGGAAAGGTGCGATGTCCAGGTTGCTGAGGGAAGTGGGCTTTGAGACAATGAGGTCAAGAGTATGACCAGCGCGGTGGGTGGGGAATTTGTGTGTTGAGAGAGGCCAAGTTGGTGAGGGAGAGTAGCTGTTTGGCAGCAGAAAGTTAGGCTCATCAATAGGTACGTTGAAATCCCAGAGTATGATGGTTGGGAGGTCGGATGACAGGATGTGGGGGAGACAGGAGGCCAGGTTGTCAATGAAGAGTGAAGTTGGAATAGATGGGGGGTGACATAGGACTGCAATGATGGCTGGGAGGGGGTGTACAATCGGATTGCAAGGGCCTCAAAGGATGAAAAGTGCAGGGAAGGGGGTGGTGAGAGGACCCGGAAGGTGCAGGATGCGGAAAGAAGCAGACTCACCTCTCCTCCCTCCAGTCCTGTTGTCAGGTCTGGGGACTGAGGTGCATTCCCCTATAGGAGAGAGCAGCAGCTGTGGTACAGTCAGAGAGGGTGAGCCATGTCTCTGTGAGGGCGAGGAAGGTGAGGGATTTGGAGATTAAGAGCTCATGGATGGATGTGAACTTGTTGCAGACAGATCTGGCATTCCAGAGACCACAAAACAGAGGGAGAGAGTGCCTGAGGGTTGCATGGAGGTGAATGAGATTATTACGGTGTGGTCTGTGGATGCAAGAGGAGTGTGGTGGGGCTGGGAGGGAGGTGGCTGGGAGTTTAGGGACCAGTGGGGGTCTATGGATGGGAGGGTAGAGGGTGGAGAGAGAAAGTAGGGGGACAAGCTGGAGAAGCAAGTGGAGGAATAGCATGTGGTAGTGGTGGGGGGGGGGCAAAGGGTTGGGAGGAATATGGTGGGGGAAGTGTGGGTGAGCCAGGGAAAGGGCAGGGGGGGAGGAGTACATTACGTTGTGTGGTAATGAAGCGGGCAGTGGTTTGGACTGAGGTAGATGTGCAGAGAATGGTGGAAGAGGCATGGAGTAGGAGAGAGGAAGAAAGATGTGTGCAAGGCTTGGGTAGTGATCAGCAATGCAGGTGAGGCTAAAAGGTTAAGGAAGTTACCTTGGTGTAATGCTGAATTCTTCTGAATTGCTGTTGAATTCCGGTAAATTCTGGTTAATTTTCACCCTTTGAAAAGTATTTTCCACATTTTTTCTGGATATTTATTTTTTTCTAATCAAATATAGAGAGTTAAATCATACTGTATATAGGCTTTTATTTTTAGCCTTATATATCTCAGCATATGTTGAACTCTGTATGGCTGACATTACTTGGGCGATCGCCTAGTAGGGTGAGCATAAATGAGCGTGCCAATGTCAATATGCCTGAGAAATGGACAAAACAGAAGGCAATGAATGTGGCAATGGATCACAGTATGAGGGGCAGAAATGTTTATCCTTGTTAATTCCATGTTTGTGAAGGTCAGAAGACTTGATGAGAGGATGTGGGCGAGGTCAGAAGACTTTATGAGAGATTGTGGGAGTTCCATTTTCAATAAAAATCCACATATATCTCAAGACTGTGTATATCCAATCTCAGTATAAAAGTGTACTGGCAGCATGGGGCCAAGAACTCATAGCACATTTAACAGGATTTTCATCTTTCTTTATATCAGGTAAACTTAAAACTAGGGGTCGAGTGGGGCGTGGACGCGGGTGGACGGCCTCCATGTACTTTTTTCTGAGCGTGGACGCTGTCCACCCTGGCATGTGTGGAGGGGAGCAGCGCAGTGGAAGGAGAGCTGTGAGCAGCGGTGGGGAAGGGGGGGCCATCTCCCCCCTCCTTCCCTCACCTTAGGGTGCTCTCCATCCCTTGCTCTCCCCTCCAGAACTAATGTGCGGGCAGCCGGCAGTGAGTGGGACTTACCTCTCCTCGTTTCGGCGCCGGATCTGCATGCCACTGCTCTGGTCTAGACCAGACTAGACTAGCGGCAGTGGAGTGCTCGCGCCGGAACGAGGAGAGGTAAGTCCCGCTCGCTGTCGGCTGCCCGCACATTAGTTCTGGAGGGGAGAGCGAGGGATGGAGAGCCCTAAGGTGAGGGAAGGGGGGGGAGATGGCCACCCTTTCCCGCTGCTGCTCACAGCTCTCCTTCCACTGCGCTGCTCCCCTCATGCTGGGGGACACCTGACTACCTATTCTGGGCACATATTCCCCTGACTACAGATATACTGGGCACATATACCCCCTGACTACATATACTGGGCACATATACACCTGCCTACATATATTGGGCACATATACCCCTGCCTACATATACTGGGCACATATACCCCTGACTACATATACTGGGCACATATACCCCTGGCTATAAATGCTGGGCACATATACCCCTGCCTACATATACTGGGCACATATACTCCTGCTTACATATACTGGGCACAAATACCCCTGTCTACATATACTGGGGACATATACCCCTGTCTACATATACTGGGCACATATACATATATCAGCAGGATTAATTGTTGAGGTGGAGGAAATGCTGCAATGGCAGCTATGGCTATTTGTATGCTACTATGTGTGAACTTAGCAGCGGTGTACGTACCATAGGGCTCCAGGTGCTCACAGCCCCGGGAGTAGCCATGGCTAGGGGTGCCGCTTGGGTGCTCAGTCACTGTGTTCTTCCACCTGGGACCTTTTCTCATAGTTTAAGCAACATTTGGGAAAATAGCAGCAGGCTGTGCATGGGACTCTACTTCCTGCACTAGATGTAGCACCCCTCCCCCTTCCTGACCCCTGGGCAATGTGTCTCCTCGCTCTCTACACACAGACTGCAGTGAGTAAATGTGCAGAACAGCAGGGTGAGTGGAGAGAATGATTGCTGTGCTGCAGCTGGGACATTCACAGGGAGAGGTGGTAGGATGTGTTTAGTGCTTCAGAAGTTGCCTCTCATTAGTAGCCATGTGTATTGGCTGCTATAATACCAGCATACCCTAGCCTAGACTATTGATTATTTATCCCGATTAGAGTAGTTAATCAATAATGCAGGGCAGTCTGCTGTTGCAGAAGCCAGTGATGCAGGTGCTGACAGCCGACTTCTGTAGTAAGCAGAGAAACAAGCTCCAGACAATTTAGATTAGCTTGATTGCATGTAATCTTATCTCATTTCCCAGCTCCCCCTCCCACCCTGTTGTCTTCCCCTACGACCCTTTTCTCTTTGCAGATTTAAGTCGCTTCTTCTAACATCGTGTCCCTGCCAAACAGCACTAGTGATGTCTGCAGTCTGGGTGAGAGATCTTCCTGCCATTTCTCCTCTCCCACCAGGCTCTTGTCTTGTGCCACTACCTCTTTATCCCCCCTCCCCCTATGCACCCCCCTCTTTCGTACGTCCCCCTTTTCTGACTGTCCTCAGAGTAGCTCACAATGTAATCACACCATAGTCATAGTCTAATGTCCTACCATGTTATTGTGTATTTATATACCACTGACATCTTCTGCAGCACTGTATAGAGTACAGAGTTCCATAACGGTTAGTTCCGTCCACATCCTGATGACTACTTTTCCCCAAAAATCTCCCAAAATTTGCAGCAACACGCTCGACACCCCGATCCGTCAACCCTCCCATCTGTCTGTAAATAATCAGCATCGTGGGCCATATGCAACTCCCTTTTTCACCTGAGTTTTCTCCTAGGAGAACATTTTTCATTTTCAATTTAAAATAACTTTCCAGCACTTTTCATCTAAAAAAAGTACCAAAAAGTAGGTGAAAACATACTATCAAAATTATTTAATTATTTTGAGTATTTTCTAGCTTTCTTGTGGCTTAAAGGGCATTTTATTGACAAGTTTAAAAATATAACCTAGGAGAAAAGTCAGGAGAAAAAGTTAATTGCATATAGCCCCCAGTGTTAGCCAGTAATTTTTTATGCAAATTAAGCTGCCCGTGAATTCCGTAAGGAATTCAGCAGCGTCCGTAAAAATTGGCCGCCCGCCCTGTTTCAGGAGGACAGCGGCGCAGTGGAGGAAGAGCTGTTGGCAGCGGTGGAGAAGGGGGGCAATCTCCCCCCCCCCTTCTCTCACCTTTAGTGCTCTCCCTCCCTCGCTGACTGTCCCCTCCTGATCTGTGCGGACTCGGAGTGGCGCTTGGCAGCGGGCGGGACTTACCTTCCGTCTCGCTCCTGCGCCGGAAGTTCTGCTGCTCTGGTCTGGACCAGACCGGAGTAGCGGCAGATCATCCCGCGCCGGCGACGAGAGAAGACGCAGGTAAGTTCCGCTCACTGCCGCCTGCCACTGCGCTACATCTACTGGGCACATATACCTCTGGCTACATCTACTGGGCACATATACCTCTGGCTACATCTACTGGGCACATATACATCTGGCTACATCTACTGGGCACATATAACCCTGGATACATCTACTGGGCACATATACCTCTGGCTACATCTACTGGGCACATATAACCCTGGCTACATCTACTGGGCACATATACATCTGGCTACATCTACTGGGCACATATACCCCCTGGCTACATCTACTGGGCACATATACCTCTGGCTACATCTACTGGGCACATATACCTCTGGCTACATCTACTGGGGACATATACCTCTGGCTACATCTACTGGGCACATATAACCCTGGCTACATCTACTGGGCACATATAACCCTGGCTACCCATGGGCACATATACCTCTGGCTACATCTACTGGGCACATATAACCCTGGCTACATCTACTGGGCACATATAACCCTGGCTACATCTACTGGGCACATATAACCCTGGCTACATCTACTGGGCACATATAACCCTGGCTACATCTACTGGGCACATATAACCCTGGCTACATCTACTGGGCACATATAACCCTGGCTACATCTACTGGGCACATTTACCTCTGGCTACATCTACTGGGCACATATAACCCTGGCTACATCTACTGGGCACATATACCTCTGGCTACATCTACTGGGCACATATACCTCTGGCTACATCTACTGGGCACATATAACCCTGGCTACATCTACTGGGCACATAAAACCCTGGCTACATCTACTGGGCACATATAACCCTGGCTACATCTACTGGGCACATATAACCCTGGCTACATCTACTGGGCACATATACCTCTGGCTACATCTACTGGGCACTTTTAACCCTGGCTACATCTACTGGGCACATATAACCCTGGCTACATCTACTGGGCACATATAAACCTGGCTACATATACTGGGCACATATACCCCTGCCTACATATACTGGGGACATATACCTCTGGCTACATATACTGGGCTCATATATCTGCTGGCTACATATACTGAGGACACTGGCTGTTTGCCATTAAGTGCATTTACTGGTGAAAAGCTGTCTCTTATTATGTGCATTTACTGGTGAAATGCTGTCTCTTATGTGCATTTACTGGTGCAAAGCTGTCTCTTATTATGTGCATTTACTGGTGAAAAGCTGTCTCTTATGTTCATTTACTGGTGAAAAGCTGTCTCTCATTACGTGCATTTACTGGTGAAAGGCTGTCTCTCATTACTTGCATTTACTGGTGAAAAGCTGTCTCTCATTACGTGCATTCACTGGTGAAAAGCTGTCTGTCATTCTGTGCATTTACTGGTGAAAGGCGGTCTCTTATGTGCATTTATTGGTGAAAAGCTGTCTGTCATTACGTGCATTTACTGGTGAAAGGCGGTCTCTTATGTGCATTTACTGGTGAAAAGCTGTCTGTCATTACGTGCATTTACTGGTGAAACGCTGTCTCTCATTATGTGTTTTTACTTGCCATGCCCACTTTAGTCGCCGCAAATTTCCTCGAACATGTTGCCCCCTACCCATTTGACTGCCCCCTCATATGTGCCAGTCTAGAACCGGCCCTGTACCCCTGCCTACATATACTGGGCACATATACCCTTGGCTACCTGTTCTGGGGACATCTATACCCCTGGCCACCTATTCTGGGGACACCTATAGACCTGGGGCTACCTATTTTTGGGGAACCACTGCTGTCAGATTAAATGTATTTTGGGGAACTGCTGCCAGATTATGTGTATGTTGGGGGAATCGCTGCTGCCAGATTACATCTATTTTTTGGGAACCACTGCCATATTATCTGTATTTTGGAAGAACCTCTGCCAGATTACGTGGATTTTTGGTGAAATGCTGTAAGATTACATGTATTTTGGGGGAAGGGGGGGAAACACTATGGCAGAGCTCAAACTTCCCTGGCAGACCTTTCACAGCAATATTAAAATCATGTATATTTGGCTCCACCCATGACCACGCCCACATTCTGTTGCGTGGCCACGCCCATTTTTTCGCCGCGACGCGCTTTGCGCGTCGCAGGGGGTTTTGTCAGTAAAAAAAATCTTTTGTCACTAAATTTTTAGGTATTTGTCAGTAAAAAATAACGTGAAAGGTTGGCAACACTGATAGCCCCGGGTGTCAAATTCCCTAGGTACGCCACTGGAACCTAGCAATGATGATTGCTGAAAGGTTAACGAGTTTGATTTTGTGCTATTTCTATTTTTATTTAACCACTTGAGGACCCACCCTTTACCCCCCCTTAAGGACCAGCGCTGGTTTGAGTGATCTGTGCTGGGTGGGCTCTGCAGCCCCCAGCACAGATCAGGGTGCAGGCAGGGAGATCAGATTGCCCCCCTTTTTTCCCCCCTATGGGGATGATGTGCTGGGGGGGTCTGATCTCTCCTGCCTGCTGTGGGTGGCGGGGGGGGGCACCTCAAAGCCCCCCTCCGCGGCGAAATCCTCCCCCTCCCTCTCCTACCTGGCCCCCTCCTGGAGATCCTGCTGCACAGGACGCTATCCGTCCTGTGCAGCCAGTGACAGGCTGTCTCCTGTCACATGGCGGCGATCCCCGGCCGCTGATTGGCCGGGGATCGCCGATCTGCCTTACGGCGCTGCTGCGCAGCAGCGCCGTACAAATGTAAACAAAGCGGATTATTTCCGCTTGTGTTTACATCTAGCCTGCGAGCCGCCATCGGCGGCCCGCAGGCTATTCACGGAGCCCCCCGCCGTGATTTGACAGGAAGCAGCCGCTCGTACGAGCGGCTGCTTCCTGATTAATTAGGCTGCAGCTGGCGACGCAGTACTGCGTCGCTGGTCCTGCAGCTGCCACTTTGCCGACGCACGTTATGAGTGTGCGGTCGGCAAGTGGTTAATATATCCAGACCATCCTGTGCTCACTGCAGGGGTGTGAGATAACTGTGGCCGCACAACTGCTAATTTCCTAACCTTTCAGGGACCCTACTATGATCTTATATGATCTGAGTTGAAGTTTGCAACCCAATAGCAGCCTCTGTTATGCTGAAATATTATATTCTTCATGTTCGTGTTCTCGAGAGTTTGTGAAACAGTCCAACTGTATCCTGTGTTCTCTCACCCCTTAGATTATAATCTAGATTGGGCAAGGCTTCCGTCTCCTGTCCTCTGTCATGGTTTGTACATACTGGTTGTAATTTGTAATTTACACCCCCTATTATTTTTCTGTAGTGCTGAATAATCTATGGACACTTAATAATAATATTGATAATAATAATAATAATATTAGAATAGCAACACTTAAAGGGCTGGTTCAAACATGCAATTGTTATTTTGCAATGTGAGTTTTTGGCAATTGCACCAGCGATCATCAAAGCGCTGAAAAATCCCTGAAAAACCCTCCAGTGTGAACCGACCCCTAACTCACGGATGTAGGCGTGCCTTTAGTAGAGATAGTCAATGAGATGCAAGTAATCCTGACTTGCATAAAAATGTAATGCATATGGTACAGATCTTGGAATAGGGCAATTCAAATCCACTTCCTGTCAAATTTGATTGGTCTGAGGATGTATACACATATCTAATTTTGATTGGCCAATAATTTCACTTCTATGTAGTACAAGAGCTTACCTTCACAATCCGTTTATAATATTTACATCAGTTGGCCCTCATACTACTTGGAAGTGGCAGGATTGGATGTGTGTATCCAGCTGAATGCCAAGCTGCATCCAAGTTGCTTGAAACGTGCATGCAAATACAATTGTTTGCACATTGTTTGAACTCCTTACTGGATAAGTACTGACCCTAGCCAGGATTTGAACCCTGGTCTCTCCCATGTCAAAGGCGGTGCCCTTAACCAGTACACTCTCCAGCCAGCCAAGTAGAAACTGTGCAGATTTATTTTAGGAATTGTATCAGCTGTAACAAAGAAATGTTTTTGTTTTTTTTGTATATTTTAGAGCAGAGAGGATGTTCTGAGTTCAGGTCCACTTTAAAGAGCACCTCGAGTAAAATGAAAACATTACATATGATGGTGGTTCTTTACCTAAATTGTGGTGGAATGTCAAAGATGTACCCAATAATTCTCACTTACATTGTGTGGACTCCTGTCAAATTCTGTGCAGCCACACCACTCATTGAAAAAAAAAAAAGCCTCTGCACTTCTCCAGCCCAGCTCACAGGTCGGTGTGAGAGAAATGAGGTTACCTACCCTTCTCCTCCTCCAGTCTTGTTGCACCAGTTAAGACCCATCTACACCATACAATTTTTGTCTGATTCGATTCAATCCGACATATTCGATCGGGATTCGATTCGATTCAATTTGTCATTGTTTTTGGTGTAAATGGAGCTTTAAATTTCATAGCCACATCTCATAGGGAGGAGTTTTACCATGATGTACCTGCCAAAGGGGAACTGACCCCTACAAGGCCTGCCCCAAGTCTCCCCCCCCCCCCCCACCACCACCAAGATTTTGGCAGCATAGCAACTCAAATGTCCTGGCTAGCATGCTGCTCCATTAGTCCATGCTCTTCATCTTCATCCTCGGCTGGCTGCATCTTCTCAGTGACCTGCCATATACCATTATGTAACAACATGTGCTGGGTCACTGAGAAGAGGCGCCTTTGTGAGGATAAAGACGAGAAAGCATGGGCTAAGACCTCTTTCAGACGGATGACGAACTGTGGACTTGCTGAGCAGTTCAGCCTCCCGTCTGCCGACCACAAGGGCCGTTCGGATGCAATCAAAATGCAGCCAGATGTCAGCATTTGCAACACCAGGCATGTCAGCACCTGGCAAATGCTGGCGGTACCGGTGCCAGGGAGCCACAACATGTCATGCCGGCGTATGACTGCACCTGCACTCAGATGTGACTCTTTGGGGGTGTGCGCTAGCCCAGGGCCTCTACTAAGGGCGAACAAGGGCTGAGGCGGTGCAGGAGAGCAGCTGGCAGGCAGTGAATATAGCATATAGCAAGAATGCAGCGTGGGTAAATAGGTTTGTTATTTCAATTATTAAAAGTTACAAATAATTATTACTGTTCACAGATGTGTTCGATTGACCTGAGCCCACTTTAAATAATCATTAGGAAGCAGTAGCCATTGCTTGCCCTGATGCTGGATTCAGTGGAGCAGTCGGCACTCCCGGTACTTTGTAATATTCTCAGAGTACAAAAATGTTTACTTTATATCTCTGACCCTTTTTACATTCTAGGCATTACATGCTTTACTGAACATGCCCATATATAATGCTTTCTCTAAACCATGCGCTGAGTAGTATAAAGAAAATCCTGTAAAAATAAACACAAACTTGAAATGTATATTTCTTAAGAAAATGGCAGGCTTCCGGGCTTCCAGTAAAGGCAAGAAGCATTTTTAAAACTTGGAACTTTTCCAGTCTGTAAACAAGAAAATCTCTTACTGGAGATGAAGTTAAGTGGTAGCTTTTGAACTATTTCATACTTAAGTTAAAAGTACAAATATCTGAAATAAAGAAAAATTAGGTTGTTTCACTACTTGTTCACATCAATAATGCAAGTAAAATGCTGAAATATTGGTGATTATATGCTTGCCTGAAGAAGATCATTATGAGTTTGCAATTAAAGATTTCAAAGGCTGCTGTTTGTCACTCAGAATTAGAGTAGGAGTCCCAAAGGTGGGGGGAAGCCTGTGAGAAATTCTGTTTGTGTGAGTGAGAAGGCGTGATTAGATTGGATATGAGAGAAAAAAGAGCAGGTTGCATTTAGGATGATACCTGGAAGTTAGTAACTTGTGGTGGAACCAGACTGGAGACAAATTGTAGGCTGCAAAAGATAGAGCTGAATCCTTTATTTGAGTTACAAGTGTAGAAAATGACATAGAAGAGCAGCATTTAAGGAACAAGAAGAGTGATGAATGGACTGAACAGGTAAGTTTATTAGTAGACCACAAAAAAGGGTGCTCCAAATGTCTAGTCAGGGCATGAGGAAGACACGCACTAGCATTTTCACTGCCTAAGGATTTGAGAGACTTTTTTTTTTTTTTTGGGATGGAGATGACAAGAAGAAGTTCATTTGTAAATGAGAGGTCTGAATGAGAGTAGTGACTCCAAAATGGGACCTAAAAATGGCATTTAGGTGGCCAGTTCAACTTTAAAGGGACCGGGACTTGAAACTCACAGATAGCCAGTGGCTAACACAACATCACAAAATAAACGAGATTGTTGGTGCCACGTATCCAACAGGCATGTGGGTTAAGCCCCTCTGCCGGCGTCAAGACCAATCTCCTAGTGGGGTGTCTATACTAACAGTGGATGCATCTGCATCCTACACATACAATGAGCGTATCCACGTTTGGACATATCTCTGATAAAGGATAAAAAGCCTAAGTACAAGCTTACCTAAGTTGCCCACAGGGCTATGAGCCTGGGGCTTCCTCCAACCTCCTGGTCCCTTGCCAACGTTTTGCTCTTCTCCCTTCTGCCGCTGTGCCCATCTAGAAAAAACACACCTGATTCTAGAAGTATGAACACATATTTACCCCAAATGAGAAATCACTAAGGCCCCATTCACACTTGCGGTTCGAGTCCGCAAGTATCCGGGTCCGGGGGCCGCAAAGAGACCGTACGGGTCTCTGCGGTGGCCACAAGTTGCCACCAGTTGCGGATCCGGAATGTATCAGTTCCGGCTACAATAAAGTAGCCGGAATTAGATACATTGCAGTGCCAGAAAGGCACCGCAAGCATGGGGGATACCAGCATGTAGTCCGGGCCCCCCAATTGGCATAGGACCGGTGCTGGAAGCATCCGGTCCTATTGCCAGTGTGATGAGAAACATCCGTTTCTCATTGCACAGCATGGCTGCATGTTCGGGTCAGGATCCGGCCCGGGTGCGTGGGCCGGATGACCGGACCCGAAAAATAGCGCATGTTGGAAAAGTGTCCGGAGTCCGGATCCGATCCGGCTCCGTTCTGTACGGAACGTACGCATGTGAACGCCCACATAGACTTTGCATTGCTATGCAGAACGTATGTTCCGTTTGTACAGTATACTGTCCGGATCCGATCAGGCGGATCCGGACAGTGAACGCTAATGTGAACCAGGCCTAAAACTTAACTTTTAATAAGTACCATTAAAAAGAACCAAATTTGCTGACCATATTAGTAAAATGTGATATAATGGGCTGAAGGTAAGTATCTTTGGTCAAAGACCACCCTCCAAGCTCACATTATTAAATGTTATAACTCTACACAAAACTCAACATGTTTCATTTCCTCAATTGGAAACTTCGTCAGGAGTGATAAGTGCCCTAGTGATAGAGTGCTACAGTGCTCAAAATAATAAATACATTATAAATATCACATATCTAATACATTTAGGTTTAGCAAAATGACAGAGTAACGGCCACTACCAGCAGCCAGCTGGAATAGGACCGTTAAGCCTTTCCTTTTATAGTGTGGGAATACACCCAGGGGTTGTTGGGTAGGGCGGGTACAGATTACGCCCTTAAACTGGGTGTATTAGTCCCACCCGATTGGTCCTTATAGGAGTCTGTCAAAAAAAGTGACCAATCAAAGGTGAGACCATTTGAATCTATAATGTCTCAAAACAGATGAAAAATTACCTGCATGCAAACCATCTCCGCTAGACGAGGCCACCAGTAAACATAGCACACATTCCCAGAATCAATAATCTCGTTTTCAGAGTGGAAAGAGCAAAAAACAATATGTTTGTATTTTCCTCACTCTGGGCGATAGACGTGCTGAGGGGTGTGATTAGACGTCACTGGGGGAGGCTAACTGACAGTCATTGCTGCCAATAGGCAGCCCCGTAGGACAATGACAAGTAAACACCCCCGTTGCGTATATTGAATAAATTAAAATGTGTCATTGCCAGTGTTTATGCGTTCCAGCCAGGGCTCGGGTAACCTAGGTGACGCATGCGCTGGGCGGGGGAAGCAGTGAATAAATTAACCCTGCGTCTTCCCTATTGGCTCACGCGCTCTGGCTCCAAAGCGGTTGCCTAGGAGACGCGAGCTCTAGATAAAGTCAATAGTTTATCATTGGTAAATGAGGGGGGACAAGTAATTACCTTTCCCACATTGGTTACAGCGCTCCTAGCCGGTTACAGTCACCGAGAAGATGCATATGCTGGGAAGATAGGTGGCAAATCGTCAGCAAGAGATTTGTAACAAATCTGATTGCCCAGAATACCCACCTATGCAGATAGTTTGAAAACATAACCAGTCATCTAGTGCGCATCTTGGATGGCATCATCCATTTATACACATTTTATTTGTCATTGCAGAGCACCTTCTGTTGCCTGTCAGTAAAAAGACCCCTTCATCACCAGTAGGATCAAAATATTGCAATGTATAACAACAATTTGTCAGGGTATACCCCTCAGATGACTATCCCAACATATATAATATAGAAAAAACCTCTAATATGTTGCGAGGGGTCTATCATTAGTTACCACATATAATACATCACATATGTATGTAATTAAACACTCTTTTAAGGTAAAAGGGCACAGGCTTCGTTTAATCAAAAGTTGGACAGTAGGGATTCAATTAGATAATATGGAAAGGCACAAAGAGACAGTTACAATAAATGGATGACCATTGGGAACAGCTTAAATGGGGGATCAGCTATATAAATGGGGCAAAGGTGAATCCCTCATTAAGGCCATGAGGGATAAGGGTTCCCAGTCTATAAATCCAGCGGGCTTCCAGTTGTTTTAACTTTTGGTCCAGATTACCACCTCTGGGGCCCATCGTCCATTTTTGTGTGACTCAGAACTGAAGGCACGTGGGATTACTCCCATGTCTTTCATGCCAGTGCCTGGCAACTGATGTCTTGCGTTTATGGAGGATATCACATAGATGTTCAAGTATCCTCTCCTTAACAGCTCTTATAGTCTCCCCAATATAAAGAAGTGAGCAGGGGCATTGCATAGCATACACGACACCCTCTGTGTCGCAATTGAAAAAGTCGAGCAGTTCAAAGATGTGTCCATCATTAGGGGCCTTAAAACATTTGCATTTCAAAACATTTGTATGTGCCTTGCACCTCCCGCATTTATGCATCCCCTTCAGGGGGCCACTTAGCCTTTCTCGCTGCACCCGTGCAGTCAGTGTTAGCTGGTAAAAAGGAGTGTGTAAGGCTGTCCCCCATATTTTTCCCCCTTCTGTATGTTATTAACGGGGATCGAGGTAGATATTCTTTTAATTGTGGATCAAACTTAAGGATAGACCAATGTCTTCCCACAATTCATTTAACATTATTAGATTGACTTGAAAAAGTACTAATCAATCTTGCTCTACCATCACCTACTTGGGGTTCTCTGATTTTGGGAATCAGTAGATCCTTTCTCTCAACTGCTCGAGCTTTTTCACCCATTATCACCTATTCACCCATTATCACCTATTTGGGGTATGCCTGATCTCAAAATTGTCTCTCTAGTACTTTACATTCCTCATTAAAGGACTATTCCCGCGAATCAATTAATTTTTAACTATCTAACAGTAGATGTATATAGTTTATAGGAGCCTTGCTGTGTCTTTTTTTTTTATTTAGTGATGTCCCTTTAATGTACTGTATGTCACTGAAATCGGAGTCCGTCAGTCCCTTGCATAACGTTGACAGACTTATGTATCTAAATAAACATTGCAGGGGGAGCCTTTTCAGGGTTTGGGGGAAAAAAATGGTTTAGCCCCGCAATCTCAACTGACAATATTATACTGCTTGGGCTTGCCTTTAGCCGTTACACAGAAGGACCCGCTCCCGCTCTCAGGCATCCCACAGGCTGTGAGGGAGGCAGCAGTCAGCGCAGACTTTGCTGCGTAATGAGCCGCTCTCCCTCTTCCTTGATTCACCTGTGGGTCTGTAAATGATGACGTGCGCATCATGAGCAGCTCTGCCATGGTACAGACGTTGCACGTCATCAGGATCCTGAGCAGCGGCGATACACGAGGGCAGCACATACTGTCTCTACCACGGCAGAGCTGCTCATGATGTGCACGTCATCATTGGCAGACCCGCAGGCGAATCAAGGAAGAGGGAGAGCGGCTCATTCCGCAGCAAAGTCTGCGCTGACAGCTGCCTCCCTCAAAGCCTGCGGGATGCTTGAGAGCGGGGGGGATTGGGGGGTCAGTGGGTCCTCCTGTGTAACGGCTAAAGGTAAGCCCGAGCAGTATAATATTGTCAGTTGAGATTGCGGGGCTAAACCATTTTTTCCCCAAACCCTGAAAAGGCTCCCCCTGCAATGTTTATTTAGATTCATAAGTCCGTCAACGTTATGCAAGGGACTGACGGACCCCGATTTCAGTGACATACAGTACATTAAAGGGACATCACAAAAAAAAAAAAAAGACACAGCAAGGCTCCTATATACTAGATACATCTACTGTTAGATAGTTAAAAATTAATTGATTCGCGGGAGTGGTCTTTTAAAATCACTTGTGTTAGTACAGTTCCTGCGAGCTCTTAGGAACTGCCCCTTTGGAATGCCCCTTTTTAGGGGTTCCAGGTGGGAGCAGTTCCAGTGCCAATAATGAATTGGTTGCCGTCGGTTTTCGGAAAAAAAAATTGTATCAAGGCTACCCTCATTATTTTTTGAAATTTGAACATCCAGAAAATGTATTCTGTCTCTATGTATCTCGTGAGTGAAGAACATTCCAATGTCATTGGAATTTAGCTGCTCAACAATATCCACAAACAATGCCCTGGGGCCCTCCCACAAGATGAAGATATCATCTATGAAACGGCCCCAGAAAATGACATGGGAGGTATAGATTGCCAGATCCTCCCCAAACACAAACAAGTCCTCCCACCACCCCAAGAAAAGGTTGGCATATGAGGGGGCACATGCTGTCCCCATAGCACAACCCCTCTTTTGTAAATAATATCTGTTCTGGAACAAAAATTAGTTAATAGTTATAAACTCCAATAACTCCAGAATAAGGGAAGAATGTTCTTTTAAATGGACACTTCTGGACCTTAGGAAATACCTGGTTGCATCGAGACCCATGATCAATGTTGTTATATAGTGATTCAACATCAAGGCTGGCTAACCACATATTCTCCCCGATCTGTATATCGCTTAGTTTATTCAACAGGTCCATAGTGTCTCTAAGGTATGATGGGAGACTTTCAACAAAGGGCCTCATAAAAGAATCAACATATCTGCTAATCTGTTCGGTAAGGCAATTATTCCCCGATACCATAGGGAGACGCGGTGGAGATTTTTATGGACTTTTGGGAGTGCATAAAATGTAGCTACAGTTGGTGATTTGGTCACGATACAGTTATAATAATTTTTGTCAAGAGCGCCTTTGCTCTTTGCCTCCTTAAGTAGACTCTCAAGTTCTTTATAAAAGGTAGCTGTTGGGTTGCCCTATAACTTCTTGTATTGTCTCTCATCTGAAAGAATATTTAGGCACATTTTAATGTATGCCTCCCGAGACAATAGGACAATGTTACCCCCTTTATCTGATTTTTTAATTACAAGCTCATCATTTGTCATTAATTTGTTCACGGCCAACTGTTCATCTTTACTCAGATTATGACCAGTATGATGTCTCATTTTTGCTAACAAATCTCTTACCACAGTATCAGCAAAGGTCTGAATGGTGGGATATCCACTAATACTAGGGCAAAATAACTTTTATTTACCAGATTACTCTTTGGTGCCCCTAGCTGTATTTACCCAATCCTATTCTCCTCCAAGAGGTCATTAAGTGTACTGCGCGCATTTGCGTCCCTTTCTTCATTTCTTTTTGCCTGCATAGTCAGGGAATTCATATATTTGCCAATTTTCTAGCAAACAAATTCATGTCTTTTACTGCATCAAAAAGATCAAAATCTGGTGTGGGTACAAAAGTGAGGCCCTTAGAGAGGACTGAGATCTCATTTTCATTCAAGGCATAGGCCGTGAGATTAATAATTCGCATAGTGTCAATGATGTCTGAATTTACCACTCCTCCTCCCTCCGCTTCCAGTAATGTGCCTTGTAGCCCCATTTGTCCCTTTTCCTCAACTGTCTGGGGGTCTAAGGGGACTGGGGATTTTGACCCCTTGGTCTCCCCCTGCCCTTTTTGGATTTTACTGGTTGCTCCCCTGATTTTGTACTTTTATTAGACTCAGTCTCAGTAGTGGTCTCACTACCAGAGGGAGGATCCTGTGCAGCAGGGTCCTTGGCAGGTATTTTTTTCCAGTTGTAAACCTTTCCATTTTTAAAATCACACCAGTCTCGTACAAACTTTTTATGTTTTTTAGTTTTGATGCTCTCCTTATGACTCCATACTTTTTTCTGTAATTAATCTTCAAGATTTTTACAATCAGGGTGTTCCTTGAAGCCAGTGACTTTTTGGTGTTCAGCTGCTAATTTAACATTGATTTTTTTTCCAGATATTTGACTTTATAGTCTTTTAGAAAAGTCATTAATTCCAAGGTTTGCTTGGTTTTTAAAGCATTCCACCCTGTCACAAATTCATTGTCATCAGTATGTGTATGGAGAGCAACTAAATTTCGGAGACCATGGAAGGTTATTTGTTCTGTTATATATTTATTGAAGCTGGATACCTCCCAACAGCTCCGATTGTGTTCCTTGTACAAATTAAAAATAGATGTAAATGCCTCATCAACTTCAGAGGCAGAAGGGGGGTGGGGGGCAGCGTTAGGTTGAGAGGCGGGTGTATCTTCACATGAGAATACTACTTTTGCCTCTGCTATTAGGCCAGACACATCAGGTATGCTATCTAGAAACCCTGACATTGCTCAAATATGATAATGGTATGGACTTGTTTGTGTTTGGGGAGGATCTGGCAAACTATACCTTCCATGTCATTTTCTGGGGCCATTTCATAGATATCATCATCTTGTGGGACGGCCCCAGGGCATTGTTTGTGGATTTTGTTGAGCAGCTAAATTCCCATGACATTGGAATGCTCTTCACTCACGATACATAGAGACAGAATAAATTTTCTGGATGTTCAAATTTCAAAAAATAATGATGGTAGCCTTGATACAAAATTTTTTCGTAAACCAACAGCAACCAATTCATTATTGGCATGGAACAGCTTCCACCCGGAACCCCTAAAAAGGGGCATTCCAAAGGGGCAGTTCCTAAGAGCTCGGAGGAACTGTACTAATGCAAGTGATTTTAATGAGGAATGTAAAGTACTAGAGAGACAATTTTGAAATCGGGGATACCCCAAAGAGGTGATAATGGGTGCATATGAAAAAGCTCGAGCAGTTAAGAGAAAGGATCTCCTGATTCCCAAAGTCAAAAACCCCAAGTAGGTAATGGTAGAGCAAGATTGATTAGTACTTTTTCAAGTCAATCTAATAATGTTAAACAAACTGTGGGAAGACATTGGTCTATTCTTAAGTTAGATCCACAATTGAAAGAATATCTACCACGATCCCCGTTAATAACATACAGAAGGGGAAAAAATCTGGGGGACAGCCTTACACACTCCTTTTTACTAGCTAACACTGACTGCACGGGGGCAGCGAGAGAGACCTGGCTAAGTGGCCCCCTGAAGGGGATGTATAAATGCGGGAGGTGCAAGGCACATACAAATGTTTTGAAATGCAAAAGTTTTAAGGCCCCTAAAGATGGACGCATCTTTGAACTGCTCGACTTTTTCAATTGCGACACAGAGGGTGTCGTGTGCAGGGCCGGGCCGAGGCATAGGCTGGAGAGGCTCCAGCCTCAGGGCGCAGTGTAGGAGGGGGCGCACAATTCATTGAGCTGTCACTCCTAATTGTGTTTGAAGCAGAAAGAAATAAGAAAAGGGGATACATAGCAGTGATTGCAAGCCAGATAACTAGAGATGAAGGTGTTGGGGAGGTTGTGGGCCCTGTGGCGCCTTTTAGTCTAGTAGCAATCAGTGTGTGACGGCTGGGGTGGCAGGGATAGAGGGGCTTACTTTGGTGTCTCAGCCTTGGGTGCTGGAGGACCTTGTCCCGCCTCTGCGTGTATGCTATACAATGCCCCTGCTTGCTTCTGTATATTGGGGAGACTATAAGAGCTGTCAAGGAGAGGATACTTGAACATCTAGGTGATATCCTCCATAAACGCAAGACATCAGTTGCCAGGCACTGGCATGAAAGACATGGGGGTAATCCCACGTGCCTTCAGTTCTGAGTCATACAAAAATGGAGGATGGGCCCCAGAGGTGGTAATCTGGACCAAAAGTTAAAACAACTGGAAGCCCGCTGGATTTATAGACTGGGAACCCTTAGCCCTCATGGCCTTAATGAGGGATTCACCTTCGCCCCATTTATATAGCTGATCCCCCATTAATCCATTTATTGTAACTGTCTCTTTGTGCCTTTCCATATTATCTAATGGAATCCCTACTGTCCAACTTTTGATTTACATGTATTAAATCAAGTCTGTGCCCTTTTACCTTAAAAGAGTGTCTAATTACACATATATATGTGTTGTATTATATGTGGTAACTAATGATAGACCCCTCTCAACATATTAGAGTTTTTTTCTATATTATATATGTTGGGATAGTCATCTGAGGGGTATACCTTTACAAATTGTTGTTATATATTGCGATATTTTGATCCTATTGGTGATGAAGGGGTCTTTTTACTGACAGGCAATAGAAGGTGCTCTGCAATTACAAATTAAACATGTATAAATGGATGATGCCATCCAAGATGTGCACTAGATGACTGGTTATGTTTTCAAACCATCTGCAGAGGTGAGTATTCTGGGCAATCAGATTTGTTACAAATCTCTTGCTGACGATTTGCCACCTATCTTCTCGGTGACCCTAACTGGCTAGGAGCGCTGTAACCAATGTGAGAAAGGTAATTACTTGTCCCCTTCGTTTACCAACGATACACTATTGACTTTATCTATAGCACGGGTCTCCTAGGCAATCGCTTTGGAGCCGGAGCGCGTGAGCCAATAGGGAAGACGCAGGGTTAATTTATTCACTGCTTCCCCCGCCCAGCGCACGCGTCACCTAGGTTACCCGAGCCCTGGCTGGAATGCATAAACACCGGCAATGACGCATTTTAATTTATTCAATATACGCAACGGGGGTGTCTAGTTATATAGTTATTTGGGTTGAAAAAAGACATACGTCCATCGAGTTCAACCATTACTTGTGGAGGTCCTACGGGAGACACCGCAGCCTATTGGCAGCAATGACTGTCAGCCTCCCCCAGGGATGTTTAATAACACCCCTCAGTGCGTCTATCGTCCAATCAGAGTGAGGAAAATATGAACATATTGTTTTTTGCTCTTTCCTCTCTGAAAACGAGACTATTGATTCTGGGAATGTGTGCTATGTTTACTGGTGGCCTTGTCTAGCGGAGATGCTTTGCATACAGGTAATTTTTCATAAATTTTTCAATGTTTTGAGACATTGTAGATTTAAATGGTCTCGCCTTTGATTGGTCACTTTTTTGTGACAGACTCTTATAAGGACCAAGCCGGTGGGACTAATACACCCAGTTTGGGGGCGTAATCTGTACCCGCCCTACCCAACAACCCCTGGGTGTATTCCCACACTATAAAAGGAAAGGCTTAACGGTCCTATTCCAGCTGGCTGCTGGTAGTGGCCGTTACTCTGTCATTTTGCTAAACCTAAATGTATTAGATATGTGATATTTATAATGTATTTGTTATTTTGAGCACTGTAGCACTCTATCACTAGGGCACTTATCACTCCTGACGAAGTTTCCAATTGAGGAAATGAAACATGTTGAATTTTGTGTAGAGTTATAACATTTAATAATGTGAGCTTGGAGGGTGGTCTTTGACCAAAGATACTTACCTTCAGCCCATTATATCACATTTTACTAATATGGTCAGCAAATTTGGTTTTTTTTAATGGTACTTATTAAAAGTTAAGTTTTAGTGATTTCTCATTTGGGGTAAATATGTGTTTATGCTGTGCGCATCTGAAAGCTGGCCGACTAGGTCAGTTGCAGGCTCCTGTGCATTCATGACCCCGGCCTTGTTTGCACTCCCATGGGCGAGTGCGTTCCTTGCATGTGCAGTAGCGAGATCTGGAGGCGGGGCTGCACATGCAGATTTCAGTGCATCACATCGGCTGAAGGGAGAAAAGCGGATCGATGACGAGGGTCCAGGAAGACTGTATGGGTCTGGAAGATACTCCAGGTAAGTTAAACTGGCCACCTAAATGTCATTCTGGGTTCTCTTTAACCCTAAATAATGACCTTGGTGAGTGGAGTAATCTGTTAATATTAGTACTGTATGTTTAGGTAGGTAAACTAATTCAGAAAGTGAAAATATTACAAAGTCTGCCTTGTCTATATTGAGTTTAGGAAAGTGAAAGGGCGGACGCAAGAAATTAACGTATATCTCCAGTTTTCTAAATATAAAACAATAATCAAATCATCTGCATTCAGTGAAGTATTTAAGGCCTCGTTCACATTATCAAACGGAGATGGCCGTGCGATCGGAAGGCAACGAGTACGATCGCACGTCCTCTGCATTTGCATGCTTTGCGTGGCTGATCACATTCACTTGTAGTGAATGGGACAGCCATGTGCTTGGGCAAAAAATGCGTGCAGCATGCATTGGCGGACCACACTGGTGTGAACATCAGACAGTGCAGTCTATGCATGTCTGATGACGTGTATGTCTGCCTCCCGCTCGCGTTGCCGAAATACGGATGGCAACGCGGGTAATGTGAACGAGGCCTAATAGACTGTATTACCTTAATATATCTGTGATTACAGTGGGTTTTTTTTTATCCTCAGGGTCAACCTTGGAGAAAGCTGCATCTTTGAGAAAGGTTCTTTATTTCACTCTCAGCTGTTATTTTCTTGCTGTACATAATATAAATATATTGCCTTGCTTTGCTCATATACTCACATGTGTTTAACAAGAGTGTGATCAGGTTTATTTGTGTTGTCAGGCTATTTACTGCCATGTGTCTTGTAAAAGGCCTTTTATTGCCAGCATTTTGTGTGTCACAAGCTATCCTAAGACTAAATGCAGGATAATGATGTCTTAAAAGTAAACTGGAATCATAAGTCTGTTTAGAAAAAAAAAAAACTATAAATAACCAATTCCCTTTTTTCGGTTAAATATTATTTGTTTTCTGTTCTGTTTGTTGCTAGAATTGTCACTTCCTTTCCGAACACAGAAGCCGTACGTCAGAATACTTTACCAACTACACTGCTGTTTGTTGAGAAATTAGAAAGAAAAATAATAAATTGCTGGAGACAATAAACATATAGTCATCTCAAGCCGCAGTGAGATGCCTTAGACAGCTGTTCCTGTCTCTCTGCCAAGTATGTTAGTGTACATTCTCATCTTTTTTTTTGCACTGAGAAGTTTTATTGATTTTAAACAAAAATAACAAGTACACTTCAAGTTCACTAGTCCAATTAAGGAAAAATTACATCTAAACCGTAATAGGCCAAAATATGGACATAAGCAGTATCACTTATATACTCTGGTGATCAAGCAACCAATTACATCCTACTTAGCCAGAGTATAAATAGAGGAGAGATCCATTTATTCATCTATTCTTGTGAAAAATCTGCACTTACATTCTGTATTGTTCAGGGTCCCTGTGTATTCCGAAAAACACTGTGTAATGATTTTGTCCTATGTAAATATGATCAATAAATAAAAGAAATGAAGTAATCAATGGATATTTAGTATGTGCTTGCTTACTAAAGCCCTGTACACAGGAGGGCTGTAAAAACAGCCCTGGAGATTTGGGCACAGCCTGCGCCACTATAGGCCGTAATATGAATTACAGCTATAGCGGTGCTCAGTGGGTAATTTGGGCGCCGTAAGACGGAGCACAAATTACAATAAAACACTGTAATTCGGCCACCAGCAATAGCTGGAAGCAGAATTACATCTTTGCCCACTATCCGGCCTGGAGACGGAATAGTAATTAACGCCGCCGGGACTTTTGCAGGAGCAGAGTAAGCCATTTTTTCGGCTTTACCCTGCGCCCAAATCTCCCGGCGGCTTCATCATATGTATGCCTGTACACATGTTACACTTATCTGGCCCTTAATAACCATTGGTAGATCATTAGGGTGACATTTGGGGAACAAGTGTAGAGGAATAATGTATGCTGTTTTGTGGAGAGGGAAAGAGGGATGATGTGCAGCAAATGAGTGAGCGGTGCCCTGCGGTTTAAGAAACAAACACAATGCTGTACAATTGTTTTTCGTTTAGTGATCCCTTGTTGCATAAGAGACAATCATATGATACATTATTAGTAGATAGCCATCCGAACCCGGACGTGGCCCTGGGGTGGCAGCGGAGAGAGAAGAGAAGTGGCGGGGAAGGGCGGACATCTCCCCCCCCCCTTCCCTCACCTTGGGGCTCCCCCTCTCTCTCGCTCCCCCCTTTAGAAGTAAGTGATGCGCCAAGCAGCGGCGGGACACTTAGTATTTTCTCCCTCCCGGCACGAGTGAGCTCTCTGTATCTGTGCGCTGCTGCTCTGGTCTAGTCCAGACCAGCGCAGTGGCGCACAGATACAGAGAGCTCACTTGCGTCGGGACGGAGAGTAGAGTAAGTGTCCCGCCGCTGCCTGCCGCATCACTTAATTCTAAAGGGAGGGAGCGAGAGAGAGGGGGAACCCCAAGGTGAGGGAAGGGGGGGAGAGATGTCCACCCTTCCCCGCCACTTCTCTTCTCTCTCCGCTGCCACTGGGGACACCTATAGATCTGGCTATCTATACTGGGGGCACCTGTCACTACCTAAACTGGGAGGCACCTGTCACTACCTAAACTAGGGACTCCTGTCACTACATACACTGGGGGGGGGGGGTCCCTGTCACTTCCTGAACTGGGGGGCACCTGTCACTACATACACTGGGGGGCTCCTGTCACTACCTAAACTGGGGGGGTACCTGTCACTAACTGAACTGGGGGGCTCCTGTCGCTACCTAAACTGGGGGGCCCTGTCACTACCTAAACTGGGAGGCTCCTGGCGCTACCTAAACTAGGGGGCACCTGTCACTACCTAAACTATCCCGGCCAGCCAGCCCAGCATCACCACCAGCCAACCAGCCCAGAATCACTGTCAAAAAGGCCACAGCATCACCACCAGTCAGGCCAGCATTTACTTCAACCAGCCAAGCACAGCCCAGCATCACTGCCAGCCCAGCCACAGCATCACCGCCAGCCCAGCCACAGCATTACCGCCAGCCCAGCCACAGCATCACCGCCAGCCCGGCCACAGCATTACTGCCAGCCCGGCCACAGCATCACTGCCAGCTTGGCCACAGCATCAACGCCAGGTCTTTCAGCTCACACATCATCCCTAATCCAGCCAAAAACAGTATTGCCAGGCACAGCAGCCAGTAGAGGAGAATTCAGTAACCAGGTGAGAGGTGTCTACCATATTAAGGGGGCATTCTGTCTATTTATGTGAAATTCTGTCTATTTATGTGCCTCATGACTGCTGAATTTGTTTTGTTGGGGGCCTCATGGTTACTGAATTTGTCTTGTTGGGGGCCTCATGGTTACTGAATTTGTCTTGTTGGGGGCCTCATGATTGCTGAATTTGTCTTGTTGGGGGTCACATGATTGCTGAATTTGTCTTGTTGGGGGTCACATGATTGCTGAATTTGTCTTGTTGGGGGTCACATGATTGCTAACTGCGAGACCATGGAAAAAGCTGAATCATCATCGTATGAGACAATAGCATTAAACCTACTTTTCTAGCTAAATAAAACTGGGAGGTTCTAAAAAAATGAATAAATTTTTTAGGAGTAGGATGGATGAAATTGTTTATCTTCACAGTTTATTTTCAACTTGGATTTTCCATAATCTTCATGTATGAGTTAAAATGTTTGTATTTAGTTTAAATTGCTGTTTGCACTTTGCGATAAATAAGTGACTTTTGTGTTGCAGTTTGGGCACTTGGCCTCCAAAAGGTTCGCCACCATTGTCCTAATCTAATGTCCCACCATTGCTAAGTTCATGTAAATTTGTCTCCACCCGTGACCGCACCACATTCTGGTCCATGACCACACCCATTTTTTGGCGTAGCGCGCTGCACAACGTAACCCCATTTTTTGGCGTGCCGTGCGGCCACACAACGTGCCCCGAATCCCCCCCCCCCCCCCTTTATGCCTCCCCCCGCCCCCTGGAAAATTTTCTACGGGCTCCCATGACAGCGGTAGCTGGTCATCACAACATGGTTACTTGCTGAACTCTACAGCTGGGGAGGGGTAATGGTCATTGTACAGTGGTAACTGGAGACTGGAGGGTCTACCAGCAGTTCTAAGGGGTTAGATTCAGTAAGTTTCCATGTATGATTATATAGGCATGCTGGAGCATAGGCCTCACTCAGCATACTTTTCATCCCTTTCCTACAGCCTTCTCCTCTCTTCATTCTGTATTTATTTAAAGGGACACTTAAAGAGAAACTCCGACCAAGAATTGAACTTTATCCCAATCAGTAGCCGATACCCCCTTTTACATGAGAAATCTATTCCTTTTCACAAGCAGACCATCAGGGGACGCTGTATGACTGATAAGTTGGTAAAACCTCTCCCACAAGAATCTCTGAGGACCGTGGTACTCCTGGCAGTTTCCTGTCTGTGAACCTTGTTGCATTGTGGGAAATAGCTGTTTACAGCGGTTTCCAACTGCCAAAAAAGCATGCAGCAGCTACATCACCTGCCAACAGTAAAAATGTCACCATGTAATAAATGTCAGAATGTAAATCAGGGGTTTAAAAGATTTTACAATGGGCAAACACTGACAATATCATTTATACATAATTATTGTAAAAATGAAGCACTTTTTTATTACATTATTTTCACTGGAGTTCCTCTTTAAGCCTGCAAAAAAAATTTCAGTTTTACTCACCTGGGGCTTCTACCAGCCCCCTGCAGTCGTCCTGTGCCCTCACACTCACTCACGGAGCGTCCGGTCCCCCCCGCCAGCTACTTTCACTTTGACAGGCCTGGCGACGCGTAGCCTTCTTCGCGTTCCCGTCCACAATAGCGCTATTGCAGACGGGAACGCAAAGAAGGAGGCGCATGGCCAGGCCTACACAGGCACAGTAAGCCTGTTGGCCGAAATAGTAGCAGGCGGCGGGAACCAGAGGATCTGAGAGTGACTGCGATAGAACAGGATGGCTGCAGGGGCTGGTAGAAGCTCCAGGTGAGTAAAAATGATTTTTTTTTGCAGGGCTTAATGGGGCACTATGGTGAAAAATTGTAAAATTTAAAATATGTGCAAAAATAGACAAATAAGAAGTATGTTTTTTTCCAGAGTAAAATGAGCCATAAATTACTTTTCTCCTATGTTCCTGTCACTTACAGTAGGTAGTAGAAATCTGAAAAAATGACAGGTTTGGACTAGTCCATCTCTTCATAGGGAATTCTCAGCAAGGCTTTTATTCTTTATAAATATTAGATAGATATTCCCTAAAAAAGGATTTAATGATGCTGGCAGCTTCCCTGCTCACTACAAGCGATTTGGCCGATGGCGCCATAGTTTCCTATGGCAGAGTTTCCCCGCGCGATTTGCCTGCGGGGAAACTGCGGATTCGGAGCGGAAACCGCTCCAGTGGAAACGGGCCCTTAAAGGGAACCTTAACTGAGAGTGATATGGATGTTTCCTGTTAAACAATACCAGTTGCCTGGCAGTCCAGCTGATCTCTGTGGCTGCAATAGTGGCTGAATCACACCCTGAAACAAGCATGCCGCTAATCCAGTCTGACTTCAGTCAGAGCACCTGATCTGCATGCTAAAAGTATTAGGGACACAGGATCAGCAGGCGATTCAGGCAACTGGTATTATTTTAAAAGGAAAAATCCATATCCTTCTCAGTTTAGGTTCCCTTTAAGGTGGAGGAAATGCTGCAATGGCAGCTATGGCTATTTGTATGCTACTATGTGTAAACTTAGCAGCGGTGTACCTACCATAGGGCTCCAGGTGCTCACAGCCCCGGGTGTAGCCATGGCTAGGGGTGCCACTTGGGTGCTCAGTCACACTGTGTTCTTCCACCTGGGACCTTTTCTCATAGTTAGGGCAACATTCAGGAAAATAGCAGTGCTGGCAGTAATGCTGGGCTGGCTGGCGGAGATGCTGAATGTTTTGGGATGCTGCTTGTCCCGTTGCTATGGCAATGCGCTTCTCTGTGATCACAGTGGGCGATGTGCAGCCCACATAAGTCTTCTCTTTCCTGGCATGCAGGGGCAGAGCTACAGATGCTTTCCAGCCTGGCTGAGGATCACATGGGTCTGGGCAGCCAGTAAGGGAGGAGCAAGGCTCACTCTTCCCTCATTTGCTGCCCGGCCTCAAGTTAATCCCGGCTGGGCTGGAAAGTATCTGTAGCTCTGCCCCCTGCACACCAGGTAAGAGAATGTATGTGGGCTGCGGACCACCCAGTTTGATGGCTTAGAAGGGCGTCGCTATAGAAGGGGGACAGACTGCATCCCCAAACATGATTTGGGGCACTCACATGTTCATGGAACATTTAACATGATCTGGGGCACTAGCCCCGGATCTTTACCCCTAGTGAAGCGCCTGGTATAAATCCAGGGCTATCAGCTGTGTGAACTCTGCCATGCTGTTGTCAGACAAGAAGATGTTATACTTTATTTATAAAAGAAGAATACAAAATATACATGATTTCCAATGGTAACATAGCAACAACAGTTAAACTGGACCTGAACTCAGAACTTCCTCTCTGCTCTGGAACATACATGGAAATTGTGTATGTTCCAGAGTTCATCAATAGAGATTCTATTATAAATGAGGTGGGGATGACAACGCATATCATCAAACCGCAAATCACATAGTAGTGGCCGTCTTAGGCCTTGTTCACATTGTGTTCGGCTCGCGTGTCCGTCCGCGTTGGGCGGTTTTTGAGGCGTCTTTTTTCCCCGATTCCCAGCGCTTGGGTTTTTGTGCTTAGCGGTTTTCTAAGCATTTTTTCCAAGCGGTTTTGTAATTCACTCCCTGAAGCAAGTCAGGAAGTGAACTCTTTAACCCGTAAAAGAATAGATACAATGTATTTAATCTTGAAAACACAAACGCAATCGCTACATAAATCGATTTTGTGAGCGTTTTGCGTTTATCCTATACCTTACTTGTGACAGAATCGACTCAAAAATGGTTCACGCACCGCTTTACTGACGACCTGCGCTTATATGAATCTTCTCATAGACATTCATTGTCCACGCCATTGAGGGGGCGGGGGGCTAGGGATCGTTTTTAAAAACCACACGCGGGCAAGAAAAAAGCCCGAAACGCTTGCAGTGTGAACAAGCCCTTAAACAGTTTAAAGGAGAACTATAGTGAGAGATATATGGAGGCTGCCATATTTATTTCCTTTTAAGCAATACCAGTTGCCTGGCAGCCCTGCTGGTCTATTTGGCTGAAGTAGTGGCTGAATCACACCAGAAACAAGCATGCAGCTAATCTGGTCATATCTGTCAAATTTGTCAGAAACACCTGACCTGCTGCATGCTTGTTCAGGGGCTGTGGCTGAAAGTATTAGAGGCAGAGGATCAGCAGGACAGCCAGGTAACTGGTTATGCTTAAAGAGAATCTGTATTGTTAAAATCGCACAAAAGTAAACATACCAGTGCGTTAGGGGACATCTCCTATTACCCTCTGTCACAATTTCGCCGCTCCTCGCCGCATTAAAAGTGGTTAAAAACAGTTTTAAAAAGTTTGTTTATAAACAAACAAAATGGCCACCAAAACAGGAAGTAGGTTGATGTACAGTAAGTCCACACATAGAAAATACATCCATACACAAGCAGGCTGTATACAGCCTTCCTTTTGAATCTCAAGAGATCATTTGTGTGTTTCTTTCCCCCTTCTGCTCTCATGCACTGAAGTTTCAGGCTCCTCTTTTTTTCCTGCAAACAGCTTTGCCCTTGTTTGTAATTCCTCAATATGTGAAAGCCCAGCCAGCTCAGAGGACGATTTATCCAGCTTGTAAAAGATAAGAGAGAAGAGAGAAGCTGCTCTAATCTAAATAATACACAGGCAGTGTGCAGAGAGGGGCCTGGAAGGGGGAGTTCATAGCAGAAACACAACACTGAAGAACTTGGCAGCCTTCCAGACACAGGCTGACAAGTCTGACAAGGGAAAGATACATTGATTTATTACAGAGACTGTGATAGCAGAAAGTGCTGCAGTAAGCTAGAACACATTAGAATAGCTTTTGGAACTTGTAGGATGATAAAAAACAGGATGCAATTTTTGTTACGGAGTCTCTTTAAATGGAAATAAATATGGCAGCCTCCATAGCCCTCTCACTACAGTTCTCCTTTAATAAACTAGAAAGATGGGGAGAAAAAAAGAGGTTGCAATTATGAGCCTCGCATGAATTTAAAAACAGAAAACCTTTTATTTAATAGAAAACATTACGTGTCAAATAGATTGCACCTATCCATCAAGATGAACATGCAACATTAAAACAATTAAAAACCAACAGCTGATGCAATTGTGGTTGACCCCATACTCGTACAGACACACACTCATACTGGAATATTGGCCAATTTGGACATGTGGTGACAGGCAACAGCTGCCAAAGGACATAACCCACAAAATTTGTGTCACTGCAGAAATAGGTAATGGATATAAGCAACCGATTGTAAGTATGATGATGTTGAAAATCTCACATTCACCTTGATCTTATATCTATCCTGGATGTTGGATAATGTTTTCTTCAAGACATCCAGATTTGCAAAAGTCAGTGTAATTTCACAACAGTTCCATTCCCTAACCACTTCAGCCCTTAGACGTTTTTAACTTTATGCATCCGAGCAATGTTCACCTCCCATTCATTAGCCTATAACTTTATCACTACTTATCACAATGAACTTATCTATATCTTGTTTTTCCCGCCACCAATTAGGCTTTCTTTGGGTGGTACATTTTGCTAAGAGCTACCTTACTGTAAATGCATTTTAACAGAAAGAATAAGAAAAAAACTGAAAAAATGTATTATTTCTCAGTTTTCGGCCATTATAGTTTTAAAATAATACATGCCTCCATAATTAAAACCCACGTATTGTATTTGCCCATTTGTCCCGGGTATTACACCATTTAAATTATGTCCCTATCACAATGTATGATGAAAATATTTTATTTGGAAATAAAAGTGTATTTTTTCCGTTTTGCATCCATCACTATTTACAAGCTTATAATTAAAAACATTTTTTAAAAGTTTAAACCCTTAGGTAAATATTCTTTTTTTTATTTATTGTAAAAAAAATTGTGTTTTTTAATTATTATTATTATTAATAAACATTTTATTTGGGTATTTTTGGGAGGGTGGGATGTAAATAGTAATTTTTATATCTACCGTATTTCGCGCCGTATAAGACGCTTCGGAATATAAGACGCACCTAGGTTTAGGGGGCAAAAAACAAGGAAAAAAATAAATATACTAAACCTGGTGCGTCCATGTTCCAGGAGCGTCTTGTTGATGTTCTCCCCCAATTGGTGTCGTACTGTGTCCCCTTCTGTCCCAAGTGTGTGTACTACTGTCCCCAGTATGTCAGTGTGTGTCCTGCTGTCCCCAGTATGTCCCCTGCTGCCCCCAGTAAGTCCCTAATGTGTGTTCTGCTGTCCCCAGTATGTCCCCTGCTGCCCCCAGTAAGTCCCCAATGTGTGTTCTGCTGTCCCCAGTATGTCTCTGGTATATACCCTGCTGTCCCCAGTATGTCCCTAGTGTGTCTTGCTGTCCCAGGAATGTTCACTGCTGTCCCTATAGTGTATGTCCTGCTGTCCCCAGGTGTTCCCTGTATGTCCCCAGTACGTGTCCTGCTGTCTTCATTATGTCCCTAGTGTGTGTCATTCTGTCCCTAGGTGTCCCCATTTTGCCTACCGTGTACATCCCCGTGTGGTCCGCAAACACCCGCCGCCGCTTGTGACTATGTTCCCCCTGGGTGGTCCACAACTGCCGCGTATATGTCCGCAAACACCCGCTGCTTGTGTACAATTCCCCCCTCTGTGGTCCGCAACTGCCCGCTTTGCCCTGACATGTGTCGCCGCTGTCCCCCTGTGTAAATAGCTGGACCCCGCTCATCTTACCGAAGTCAGTGCCTTCTGCGGGGATCGGAGACCCGCTTGTACCATCACTTGTGTCGCCGCTGTCCCCCGGTGTAAATAACTGGACCGCGCTCATCTTACCTAAGTCAGTGCCTTCTGCGGGGATCGGAGACCTGGCTTCACACACGCGGCTCCCCCTAGTGAAGGCTTCTGCTGATGACGCAGCAGAAGCAATTACTAGAGTGGAAGTGCGGAAGTGAAGCCAGGTCTCCGATCCCCGCAGAAGGCACTGACTTCGGTAAGATGAGCGGGGTCCAGCTATTTACACGGGGACAGCGGCGACACATGTCAGGGCAAAGCGGGCAGTTGCGGACCACAGAGGGGGGAATTGTACACAAGCAGCGGGTGTTTGCGGACATATACGCGGCAGTTGTGGACCACCCAGGGGGAACATAGTCACAAGCGGCGGCGGGTGTTTGCGGACCACACGGGGAGCAATGAGCACACACGGGGCAGTGCAGGGAATCCCCGACGTGGCGGCGGGTTGCGGTTTGGAAGTCGGGGATTCCCTGCCTTTGCCGTATAAGACGCAGGGACTTTTTCTCCCCATTTTTTGGGGAGAAAAAGTGCGTCTTATACGGCGGAAAATACGGTATATCTATCTATCTATCTATCTATCTATCTATCTATCTATCTATATATATATATATATATATATATATATATATATATATATATATATATTATTATTTTTTTTTATGTAGATGTAGTTTTACTTTTTGGCCACAAGACGGCAACCTTAGGTTTGTTTACATGACGTCACTCTAAGCGTAATGTACGCTTAGAGGGACGTAGGGGGGGCGTAGGAGGCAGTAAAAGCTAGGCTTCCAAGAGAAGCTTTTTTCTGTGGGGTAGAGGAATCAGTGATCGGGCACCATGGCCCAATTCACTGATTCCCTGGCTAACGAACCGCGGGCCGGGAGCGCACATGGCCTCCTAGACGTAGCTTCTACGTCCAGGAGGCGAAAGTAGTTAAATTCTTTGTTGCAGCTGATACAAATCCTAAAATAATTATGCACTATTTCTACTTCCTGTTTTCATGGAAGCAGGCATATTGTTAACAGCCTGTGCTTTCAAATGAGCTTATCTGTCATCTCTGGCGTGGTAGTCAGGTGACACAGGGAAGAGATCAAATTACAACTTCTGATTAGACACAGATGAAGGTGAATTAAACAGGCAAAACTATCTAAATACTGTACATACAGGGTGCACTTTTCTATGGTTTCCTTCTGTCCTGTGCAAGAGTTTAGGTCCACTTTGAAAAAGAATTTTATGCAAGTATTGAACTTCATGTTACTCTGTAGTAGATACCCCCTTTCCCACAAGAAATTTTTACCTTTTCTTAAATAGATAATTAGGGGGTCTGTATGGCTGATATTGTGGTGAAACCCCTCCCTCAGTGTAATGTAATGACCAAGGTCCTGACAGTTTGCTGTCTGTGAACCTTGTTGTATTGTGGAATATAACTGCTGCTAATATATTGTGGGAATAACTGCGTTTTCCAACTGCCAAGCAAGCAGCATCTACCTCTGTGCATAGAAAATTCCGTCCAGATCACCTGGCAGAACTAAAGATGTCACCACCAGTGATACATTTTAGAATGTAAATCAGGGAAAGGAAAGATTTTTACAAAGGGCAAACACTGACAAAATAATCTATAAATAAATATTGTAAAAAATAATCAATTTTATATATTATGTTATTTTCACCAAAGTTCCTCTTTAACTGTCTGCTGTATAATTATACATTTTTTTTTTGTAGAAATACATTATGTAGTCAGTTTTTCCGCCAATTGCTTACAATGCATGACAGGTATGTAATGATCCATTACACACTTAATGTTGCAAAATGACTTGAGTGGTTAACAGCATTCCATACATTTTCTCTGGCTCAGTAAGTTAGTGGATAGTAATTTTCCGCAAGTTGGTAGTACATCAATTATCGTATTTCAAATAATCTAGCGTCATCAATTAGTATGTGGTAGTACCATATGAATGTCATGTGAATATATGCCATTTATTAATAAACCCACAGAAACATTGGACCTGGCTTCCAAAAGCACAGCCTAATGAAATGATCCTGCAGAGGTGGCCTGAATGTATTAAAAAGCATCTCCTACTAGACAGCAATGGCTTTTATCCCTCTCCTCAGTCACTCACCATAGGTCATATTAGGGGTTAATAAAAGATAAGTAGATTAGAAGATGTGCGACTGCGTTCACTTGCACACAGCAAGATTCATATTTCTTAAAGCTATAGGATACAAGCTAGGCATGTATAACTATGACCAGCACTTGTATTCACAGAGAATCTGATCAAATTTTATTCAGAAAATGCAATATCGTGTCATGTGGTAGTGACAAAAAACGTTTATATTGGAAATTTCAATAATGAGCATAAAGCTTCGGAGTCCATGAAAAAGTTCAATCACAAATCATAGTTATGTAGTTAGTTTGGTTGAAAACAGACATCCGTCCTTCAAATTCAACCAGAAAAAAAAAATATTTGTCTTGAACCCAACACATATCCCAGATGATCCAGGGCAAGGCAAAAAACCTTTACAGGCTTGAGATAGAAGTACACTATTCAGGGGCAAACCCAGGATTTTCAAGGGGGATGATTCCTGAAAGGTCTCACTCAGCCACGCACAATACAGTATAATAATTGGTAGGACATCATGCTGGGTACACAAAATGCAATTTCCCGACCGACCAACCGACAGACAAGGGATCAGGAGCAGTGTGGATAAAGATAATAATGAGGACAGTCGACAATGGTAATGAAGGGGAAAGTGAAGCATCACACAGCAGAGCACAGGGCTGTACTCATACCTGGCTCTGTGCTCTGTTAAGTTCCCCAGAGCAGCTCCATGCTCTGTACACACACTGCTGCTACATCCAAAGTCAACTGTAGCAGGGGAAGAAAGGGGGCAGGGCACCACCTAGTGCAGGCAGCAGCACAGCACAGTGCTGTGGGCTGCAGGATACACATTCAGGTGCCTCAACTTGTGCCTGTCTCCAGACACTGCACCAGCCCTATTCTGAGGGGGGATTCTGGGCAGCTGTAATCCCCCCCTGTGTTTGCCTATGCTATTGGATGAAGTAAGGTAAGATAAGCCCCCCGCCGCCCAGGTTTTCTGTGGTCCCTCACTGTGTTATTGGCCAAAACTGAAAACACAGCTGGGAGAAGGAGTGTTCCTGGGTATGGGGACTCTAAAGATATTTATGGGGTGTATCAACCAATTATTTCCACTCTGTCTACTGTCTTTTCCTTTCTCCTGGTTACTCCTAATCCTTTTATTATACCATTATGAAGTGATGGCCCCATCTCAAGCCACATCCATCATCCAGCACCACCTTTAAGATGAAATCACATGTTCTAGTTATCAGACAGTCCAGCCATTATGTTGCAAGAGCTGCTAGCATGTAAAATGGGGTGTTGGGAGGTCTAGGAGTCATTAGGATGAGGAGAGGCCTGAACCCCAAAGACCAGAATGATAAAGGAGCAGGTGTCGAAGGTAGATCAGGCCCCGTGTGGTAAAAATGCTTGAATGGCTGTCCTGTGTGACCTGATTTAAAAACAAAACAAAAAACATACCTAAGGAGAGGGGAGGTTCTGGGTCCTATAGAGCCTTCCCGTACCTCCTACAGTCCCCACGTTCCAGCGCTGGATCCCCCATTAGCAGTCTCCAACTGATGGGTCGGAGACTGGTCACTTCTGGTGAAGCGGAAGGCTTCAGAAATCTTTAGGAGCCGAGTGCTCCTGAAGGTGGCTGTTCCATACGCATGCGTGAGAGTGTACTACGGTCAGAGACTGCTAATGGGGAATCCAGCGCTAAAACGTGGGGACAGTAGGACCTATAAGACTCAGAGCCTTCCCTCTCCTTAGGTGATTATCTGTTTTGTTTTTTAAATCTTGTAAGACTCACTTTAAGGGAGAAGGGTCAAAATATGGCACCATGGGAAAGTATTAGGCGAATACGAACATTGAGTAAAGTTCACAGTAAATGTACATTCACCGCAAACTGCCCGCCATCTCGAACCTTCGTCCATCACTACTGACGACGTGTGTGCGGGATTGGTTATTGAGAGATGGTGATGAATACTGGCACAGTAAACAAGAGTGCAGTCATCAGAGATCTTAAAGATAAGATCTTTAAGATCTCTGATGACTCCCGCACAAAGCACCATGATGGTTTGAACTCTCATTCGTGTCAGTTATTTGCCATCACATGATGTCATGTGTTCCAGTGAATAGAAAGATGGAATGGAAAACCCTCGTCGTCGGGTCAAAACTGGTCCACATGACAGCCCGGGGGCCCCAGGTCTCTCTCACTAGCTGGGGCCCCCAAACCACCATGCGACACCTAGAGGGAAGTGTGGGCAAGCCCTGGACCTCTCACCTCCAGGGAACTCACCCCACCACCTCTAAACTGAATGGCAACTGCAATAAACACAATTGCTAACTTCCAGCTAGAGCTGGAAGTTACAACATTACAGAATGCTGTGGGGGCATCTGACATTTCCATGGACAACAGAGAACTGTAGCAATATGTTGGCTCTTTATACATCAATAATAATAATAATAAATGTAGCCTTTGTAGCCGAACATAATTTTTTGCCTTGCGCGCATGCACACGTGCATCCTCCATATCTCCTGTTGTGATTAGGTGTATAAGGGTAGTGGACAGGTCTACAGTGGGCATGCATGTAAAGAATGGTGTCTTTGCCTTTCCTAGCCATACCTTATATAGCTGGGAGTAAGTGTGCAAGGAAGAAATACACTATTTCTCCACTTCCATCCCCTATAGTTTTAAAATAAACAATGCTTCTGTAAATAAAACCCACACATTTTATTTGTCCATTTGTTCTGGTTATTACAAGGTATATATTTTTGAAATAAAGATGTCTTTTTTGTTTTGTATTTTTTTGTACCCTATCATTAATTACAAGCCCTTATTTGCAAAAATAACAGTAGAATATCCTCTGACATACATAGTAAAAAAAAAAGCTGAGTCCCTATCGTAACTATTTAAGTATTTTTTTTTTATGCTGTCACCTTTTCCAGCTAGAGAAATATCCTGCCTCTATCTGGCCAGCAGACGCCAGTCAGCCAATCAGGTGTACTGTCATACACCCTTTGCCTGCTGTACCAAATCTAGCAGGAATTACATTAATTAGCATTCAGACAGGCAGAGGCAGGATATTGCTCTAGCGGGAAGTAAGCAATTGTGTTTGTTGCAGTTGGCATTCAGTTTAGAGGTGGTGGGGTGAGTTCCCTGGAGGTGAGAGGTCCAGGGCTTGCCCACACTTCCCTCTAGGTGTCGCATGGTGGTTTGGGGGCCCCAGCTAGTGAGAGAGACCTGGGGCCCCCGGGCTGTCATATGGACCAGTGTTTGTGATTTTAAATTTCTTTTTTGCAGTGAGTGGTTAGGGAGGGGACCGTGTGGGAGATGTGCCTACACGGGGCGTCCCTGTAAACGATGCAATTCACGATTGCGTCCAACCGAAGCCTTCCACCTGAATACTAATTTATGTAATTCCTGCTAGATTTGGTACAGCAGGCAAAGGGTGTATGACAGTACACCTGATTGGCTGACTGGCGTCTGCTGGCCAGATTGAGGCAGGATATTGCTCTAGCTGGAAGTTAGCAATTGTGTTTGTTGCAGTTGGCATTCAGTTTAGAGGTGGTGGGGTGAGTTCCCTGGAGGTGAGAGGTCCAGGGCCGGAGCTACCATAGGAAAAAAATAGGCAGTTGTCCCAGGGCCCCAGAGCCTGTAGGGGCCCCCAAGTTGTCCCTCCCCATCTGAACTGTTGCTCCCCAGGGACACTGCAGAGTCTGTTAAGTTGGGGGATGATTGGGGGAGAGTCAGCAGCCAGCTCAGGGGCCCAGGAGGGAAATTTGGTTGCAACAAAGAGCCTCTGATGACGCTTTTTGGTCGGGGTGGTGTCTGTTGGGGGGCCCCCAGGCTAATCTTGCCCTAGGGCCCCCTTGTTACTTGAACCGGCCCTGCTCTAGGTGTCGCATGGTGGTTTGGGGGCCCCAGCTTGTGAGAGAGACCTGGGGCCCCCGGGCTGTCATGTGGACCAGTGTTTGTGAATATCTTAAAAAGTCATTTTCAGGCGAAGGAATATACATACAATTGTTTATTTTATTAGTTTATTTTCGCCTCGGGTGTCCTTTAACCACTTAAGGACCGGGTGCTTTTTGCCTGATCTGTGCAGCGTGGGCTCTCCAGCCCACAGCACAGATCAGGTTTGCAGCATGGCGATCAGACTTCCCCCCCTTTTTTCCCCACTAGGGGGATGTCCTACTGGGGGGGTCTGATCGCTGCCGGCTGCCTGAGATTTGCGGGGGGGGGGGGGGCTCCTCAAAGCCCCCCTCTGCAGCGATTTCCGCCCTCTCTGCCCTTACCTGCTTCTCCCGCAGGCTATGGGCTGCGCAGGACGGATATCCGTCCTGCGCCGTCTAGGATAGGCTTCAGCCTATCAGATGCCGGCGATCCCCGGCCAATCAGAGGCCGGGGATCGCCAATCTCCTTTACGGAGCTGCTGTGCAGCAGCACCGTATGATGTAAACAGGGGGGATTTCTTCCCCGCATGTTTACATTTAGCCTGCGAGCCGCGATCGGCGGCTCGCAGACTGTTCACGGAGACACCCTCCGTGAACTGACATGGAACGGCCGCTCGAACGAGCGGCCGGTTCCTTGTAAAACCACTAACGACCAGCCGCCACCTATCGGCGTTAGAACTCAGGCTTCAGGTTCTGTGCCATACAATGTGTGATTGTTTGGTGGTTTTATATCTAATAATGTATATTGAGTTTATGTATTCATGTTCAGGATCCATTAGTTAAAATTTCCCATGCTTCAATTCATTCCTCTCAGAATTACAGACTTCTCTATTCCTTCTACTTATAATGTTTAAAAGATTGGATAATTAGGTTTCAAAACCGTTCAGAATTTATTCTTAAACTTCTCAGTCAAATGTGATTCTTCGCCTTGATTTTTACCATTTACTGGTAATTCTTGTGTTAAACTCATTTTCAGTCATTAAGGTTTGAAATGTTAGACCTGTGTTCGAAATGATAATAATTTAGAACACAGGTGTCCAACTCAAGGCCTTGTGGGCCGGCGCCGGCCCGCCTCCCCTATTGTATATGCTTCCAATGTCAATGATTGTAAGTAGTAAAAGGAGGAAATGGAAAGCGCCAACCTGTGCTGTGTACAGGCTCACAGCAAACTGGAAGTTACAACATTACAGAATGCTGTGGGGGCATCTGACATTTCCATGGACAACAGAGAACTGTAGCAATATGTTGGCGCTTTATACATCAATAATAATAATAATAATAAATGTAGCCTTTGTAGCCGAACATAATTTTTTGCCTTGCGCGCATGCACACGTGCATCCTCCATATCTCCTGTTGTGATTAGGTGTATAAGGGTAGGGGACAGGTCTACAGTGGGCATGCATGTAAAGAATGTTGTCTTTGCCTTTCCTAGCCATACCTTATATAGCTGGGAGAAAGTGTACAAGGAAGAAATACACTATTGCTCCACTTCCATCCCCTATAGTTTTAAAATAAACAATGCTTCTGTAAATAAAACCCACACATTTTATTTGTCCATTTGTTCTGGTTATTACAAGGTATATATTTTTGAAATAAAGATGTCTTTTTTCTGTTTTGTATTTTTTTGTACCCTATCATTAATTACAAGCCCTTATTTGCAAAAATAACAGTAGTATACCATCTGACATACATAGTAAAAAAAAGCTGAGTCCCTATCTTAACTATTTAAGTATTTTTTTTAATGCTGTCACCTTTTTTTCAAGTGTTTTATTTTGGTCACCTATGGAGGACAGAGGAGGGCTTAATTTATTTTATTGCAATAAAGGAGAGGAGAGGGAGACAATTTATTTTATGTAATTTACATAGTGTAAAATGTTGAAGTAAAATGTGTATTTTTTTTATCACTAGGTGTCCCCACACACACTATTCTGTGCGCTGTGAACTGAGTTCAAAGCACACAGGCAGTGTGGAAAAAATTAAAGTTTAATGTTTAAAACTGTAAACTAGAGTTTGCCATCATTTCTCTTTAAAGCCGGAATAGCCAGAATACCATGCAAAGTTGTATGCTGCAGTTACTAAGATGGAGTTCTATACAAGGGGTTAATCCCAGTTAAATAAAAGACACTCTAGAGCCATCACTTGTGGGACTGATTTCCTGAGGTTTCTCGAGGTGAAGAATACCGGAGAGGCAAAGTGATCTGGTCAGGTGGGGTCAGCTGGAAGCACTGATTAGCAGCTCTCAGGAAAGTCTTGCCATTCATTTCTTTGCTGAGTTATGTCTTTACGTTAGGATAACTGGACTGCACGTTTGTTAATATAAGAAATCTTCCCTGGATTTTATTTGCAGAAAACATTCATGTTTGTTTAAAAATATTATTACAGATTTTTGTACCCTTTATTTAGTTTGTAGTTGTTTGCACTTTCAAAGTCATTTTTTTTGTAAACTCTCTATTTATAAAGTTTTATGAAAACACCGTACAGGAACCGAATGGGAACTAGGATAGGATAAACGGTTGCTGCATTTGATTGGCCATTTTCCAAGCTGCAGACATTTGCATAAATGATTAGCATCTCATTGACCATCTCTACTGCTGACAGTCAGGTGATGGCAACGGAGCTCCATCTCTGGCAATGCCATGTAGTGTATTGTTCAATACTAGGCAGTGATTTTTGGCCATTTTCATTGCCAGATTTATTATCATCCGCATGCCATTAGTGCTAGGCTCCCAGATTTACATCCCTGACAGGATACTAGCTACATGAATATTGTGTGGATTTACTCCAGGTTCTCTACTGCCATCCTACAAACCAAAGCATACTGGTAGTTTAATTAGCTCCAGAATCTCCAGAATCCAGAAAAAAAGGTGGAGCTGGCAATAGGCTCTAGTAGGTAGTAGGGACATTCGACAGCAAGAGTCCATTTTTTATAAACTATAATCAGCAACAGATATCCAGTGTAACTTGACCATATTGATAAATACATACTTGGCTGAATTTGGTTTGGCAGGACTGTCTGACTCCCATTTAGATGCCTTCAACCAGCCAATAAGTCTTGAGACAATATCTGCAGCCTGTATTAAAAAAAACCCTGCCCCTGCGGCGTACATACCTCAGGAGGGGGAAGCCTCTGGATCCTAATGAGGCTTTCCCCATCTTCCTGTGCATCCCCGATCCAGCTCCCCCGAAATTGCATGGTCAAGTGACGTAGCGCCTGCAGCATGCGGTGATATTTAGGGATCCAGCACAGGTCCAGCACCATTTTCCCCCTCAGGCTCTGGCAGAAATAGTCGAGCCCGATCAGGTCCACTCTGCAGTACTACAATACCGCAGACCCAATCGGGCTCAGCTATTTCGGCCGGAGCCCAAAGGGGAAGTACTGCACCTGTGCTGGATCCCAATAATAAATATTGTCATCTGTTGCAGATCGAGGGGGCCAGCGCTGGACCAGGGATGCACAGGAGGATGAGGGAAGCCTCATAAGGATCAAGAGGCTTCCCCCTCCCAAGTTGAGCACGCCCTCCAGGGGAAGTTTTTTTATTTTAATTACAGATTCTCTTTTAAGTCTGCTTTCCCTTATGAGGACCCTGGTCCGGACAGGTTCACTCTTCGTATAAAAAGTTTACACGTATTCTGCTCCCTAAGCTTACAATATTATTCAATGAGATTTTAAGGGTGGAAACGATCCTTTGCTCTTAGTAGTGATCCTTATGGAGAAAAGATGCTTCAGATTGTAAAAGTTAGGTAAGCTAATTTTGCTCCTGAACTGTGATATTAAATTATTCTCAGAGTGTTAGCTGATCATCTAGCCCAATGCTACCAGATCTGATAAGCCCAAATCAGGAAGGGTTTTGACAGGCAGATAATGCAGGTGATACTACAAGACACACTATTCAATTTATAGATTTTTATAAAGTATCATGATATTCCCACTTTCTTACTGGTTTTAGACCTGGAAAAGGCCATTGGTCGGCTTAATTAGTTTCTTTTCTGTACCCTGATTTGGAATTTAACCACGTAATGACAAGCTGACTTATAAAAAACGTCCTGCTAGAGCAGGGGTGCCCACACTTTTTTGACTCGCGAGCTACTTTTAAATTTCCCGAGCTCAAGAGATCTACCAACATTTAAAATAGCCAGGTATAGCTGCCCTTAATATAGATAGCTAGGCAAGCTAGGCATAGGTGTCCCCCATATAGCTAGGCATAGGTGCCCCCCATATAGATAGCTAGGCATAGGTGTCCTCCACATAGATAGCTAGGCATAGGTTTCCACCCACATATAGATAGCTATGTATAGGTGCCCCCCACATATAGATAGCTAGGCATATATGCCCCCCACGTAGATAGCTAGGCATAGGTTCCCCCCACATATGGATAGCTAGGTAAACGTGCCCCCCATATATATATATAGGTAGCTAGGCATATGTGCCTTCCATAAAGATAGTTAGGCATATGTGCCTGCCATAAAGATAGTTCGGCTCCCTCCCTCCACCAGGCGCTGGTCTCATCCACCCCCCTTCACTCACCCTGCATGCCCAGAGGAGCATGCAGCACTGAGACATCTGATAGCGGCGAACAGCGGTGGAGAGGAGAGCGGAGGGTAATGGCGTGTATACAGGCAAAGCACTTCCTGTATACACGTCCTCACCCATGGCTCTCCTCTCCACTGCGGTCACGCAAGGCATGCAGGGTCAGCGACGGAGATCCAGGCGACACATTGAGGACTGGAGAGCGGCAGGCCAGACAAAAGGAGGGGGAGAGCTGGGGAGGAAGGAGGTGGGCGGGACGCGGCTCTTCCATTGCACCCATTGGCTGTGTGCTGCTCTGCATAGGGCAGCAGAGCAGCACAATCAGACGGTACGCCAGTGCTGCATATAGTCAGCGTCTGGCGTACTATTTTAAAATGCCGACGCGATCTACCCAGCAGTCCCGCAACCGCGGGGAGGGCAGCCCGACCTCTCCCTCCCTTCCTCTCCCCGGGCCGCCCTCCGTGCTCCCTCCTCAGATGCAGAGTAATGCGCAGGGAAGCGCTGTAAATAGCTACTCACCTCTCTGGTTCCAATCGCCGATCACTCACTTGCCGCCGGTCTTCTGCTCTGCATAGACACGTATACACACGCTGCTTCCTGCTAGACAGGAAGCAGCGTGTGTATACCCCGCTATGCAGAGTGAACACCAGCGGCAAGTGAGTGATCGGCGATTGGAACCAGAGAGCTGAATAGCTATTTACAGCGCTTCCCTGCGCATTACTCTGCATCTGGGGGGGGGGGGGGCGGCCTGGGGAGAGGAAGGGAGTGAGAGGTCGGGCTGCCCTCCACGCAGCTGCGGCTCCCCCCTCCATTACAGCGCCCTCCTCCCAATAGCACTCAGGGCAGCCGCACGGCCCCTAGAAACGGGCATGCTTGCATCCAAATACAATAGTACTCGAGCCATTAGCGTCAATTGGTTGGTTCATTCTCCAGCCTTCTGCAGTTGTCCCCGGGGGTTTCTACATGAGGAGAAAAGGAAACATGAACATTGGGTTTGGATAATGAAAAAAGAGATACAAAGTTGCAAAGAAGACCCTTACCGATACTCAGCAATATTATCTAGGTAACCTTAATTGATTACTGCCTTTAAGATTCTTATAGGCCTCTGTGTTCTTTAGAATTCTTCTACTTGTAACATAAAGAAAAGGATGTAAATCTCTCAGTTTTCTGTTCAAGCTGGGAATCAGGCCAGTGAACATGTGGATTACAAGTCTTTGCTAACAATTATTCAGTCTTGATCAGTCTATCTTGTTTATAATGCCACAAATCAGTACTTAATATTCACAGCCTACTACTCCAGTACTAAGTCCCAAACAAGAAGTCACACTATATACATCATGAAACACATTACTGTCCTTTTAAGAGTAAAACTTGCAGATGCCAGCTGATGAGAAATGACTTCCTGCTTTAATTGAAAACCAATGAAGCCAAGTCCGCAGAATGCAGCTCCTTCCTCTTTTCTTTCTTCTTCTTCTTCTTCTTCTTTTCAAAATGTAATGCAAAGCTGTAACAAAGCAGTTATAATTCATGTAATCTAGTGAAACATAGCTTCCAACTGTCCCTCTTTTGGAGGGCGAGTCCCTCTTTGAGAACTCATTCCCTCTGTCCCTCTTTCTTCCTCATTTGTCCCTCTTTCAGGACTCGTGTACAGATCTGTGTAAATATATGTATTTTTCTACTGAAAAATGTGTTTAGTTGACTCTAAAAAATGTTAATATGAAAGGAAATTAACCAGGATAGAAAGGACTAGTGTGGTTTGAATTATAAAACATATTTTTCCTATGAAATCTTTATGGTGTGCGTGACTAGGGGTGTGTCTGAGGGGTGGTTAGGGGTGTGGCAGGAGGGTGGCTTAAGTGTCCTTCTTTCTCATCTCAAAAAGTTGGGAAGTATGAAAACAGTTTACTTGTCAATCAAAACTATCATCAGCCTGACTGCGCAGTCACAAACAGCTCCCCATTTACCAGTACAGCAGCACAGTTCACCAGCAATGCTTTCCCAGTCCCTTGTCCTGCTAAAGGTGCCCATACATGGTAGAATTTTTTATTATTATTAGATAATTTAGTTTGATTATTCCGTTAGATGGAATATAAAGATTTTTCCAACATGTCTGGATTTGTATTGAAAAAAATTGATAATTGTTCTTTTTTTCTTGATTGAAAAAAAAAAGGATTCTTTTCTACTACGATGTATGGGTACCATAAATAGCATATATGTTATAGGAGGCGTAGCTACAGATCATGCAATTTCCATAGAAGGTATGATGCATGAAGACAGATGTTTAGGTGCCCCTCCCCTTTATCCCACTAATTATCCAATTTCCACTCTGTGCACCCCCTCTCCTTCCCTGAACTCCATCATTTCCTTAGGGCTCTTTGACATCAGACAACATGTGCAGGAGCCGTCCTCCTGCACGCGTTGAATAGCCTGCGGCGTGTCGTCGGGATGCTGCGGTGCGACGCAATCAGCGGCGGTAGCTATTAATTCACCCGAAGGGAACACGCCGGCTCCCGACAGTTAAAAGCTCCCGGGTGCGTTGTACCGCAACACATCGAAACGCAGCGTCGGGTGTGAAAGGTAAAAATGAAAGTCTATGGACTTTCATTTTACCTTAGTTAACACAGAGTTTCGACTTTGCATTAAAACCCAGCAAATGGGCTCTGGCGTGAAAGAGCCCTTATAGGCACAGGTTGGAGTAACACTAAAAAATAAAAAGAATGCTAAACATGTTGGGGACCCCTAGGCTATTCTTGTTCCTGGGCCCCATAACAGTCCCTGTTGCTGCTAAAGCTGTTGCTATGGCAATGTATTATTGTTACATCACTGATCTAAACACCAACAGGAAAATAATAATGAATTACACAGAACAGTTATCAGACCAGGGCCCATATGCAATTCATTTTTTCTCCTATGTTTTCAACTGGGTGATGTTTTTAAACTTTTCAATAATTTATTTATTTATTGTATTTATAAAGCGCCAACATATTACGCAGCATGTACATGTATTTTAAGCCACCAGAAAGTGATAAAATAATCAGAATAATTTTGATATGTCTTTTTTCACTTATTTTATGTTACTTTTTTAATTGAAAAGTGCTTGAAAGTTACCGTATTTTTTGGACTATAAGACGCACCTAGGTTTAGAGTACAAAAAAAGGGTAAAGAAATGCATAGTAAACCTGGTGCATCCATGGTGAAGCAGCATCTTGTGGATTATGCTCCCTTTGTACCTCATGCCCCCTTGTACCTCCTGTGTCTCCCTCTGTCCTCCTGCATCCCCCGTGTGTCTGCCACTGTCCTCCTTGTGTCCTCCTCTATGTCCCTTTTTGTCCCTGTGTCCTCCTCTGCATGGACACAGTATAAGGAGTCCCCGACATTGCAGTGGGTGGGAGGTTCGTATTGTCAGGAACTCCCTGCATTTGGATTTGCTAAGATTTGCAAAGTGATTTGTTTCCCCCACTTTGGGGGAAGAAAAAGTGAGTCTTATAGTCCCAAAAAATACAGTATTTTAAATAGAAGATGAAAAATTATCTCGTAGGAGAAAACTCAGGAGAAAAAGTGAATTGCATATGGGCCCTGATATGAAAATAACAGACCACAGATATAGTATATTAGTAGTCTTGTCACACACAGCTTAAAGCTGTGTACACACTTTAGATATTTGTCTTCAGCCAAAACGATTATTCCTGATCATTTTGGCCAAAAAATGCAGTGTGTACAGGTGCCCCCAGATGTTGCTAATCTTACTTCTAGTGATCTGGCCAGACAAATTGCCCTCACACTTTTCCATTTGTTTCCCCCCTTGAAGATAATTTCAGGTGAGAAAATGTTAATGTGTGTATCCGACGAGTGGAATGCCATACAGGCCGTACACATTTGATTAAATTTTGAGTGGTGGACCAATGAGAATCCTCCCCGTGCTCAAGGAGGATTCCCATTGGTCTTTTGCAAACCAGTGGGAGTCCCATATACTTATGATGGGGCTATGACCCACATACCAAGTTCTCCAGAGCTGCTCCATGCTCTGTACACACACTGCTGCTCCATGCTCTGTACACACACTGCTGCTCCATGCTCTGTACACACGCTGCTGCTCCATGCTCTGTACACATACTACTGCTCCATGCCCTGTACACATGCTGCTTCTCCATGCTCTGTACACATGCTGCTGCTCCATGCTCTGTACACACACTGCTGCTCCATGCTATGTACACACACTGCTGCTCCATGCTCTGTACACACACTGCTGCTCCATGCTCTGTACACACACTGCTGCTCCATGCTCTGTACACACACTGTTGCTCCGTGCCTTGTACACACACTGCTGCTTCATGCCCTGTACACATGCTGCTGCTCCATGCTCTGTACACACGTTGCTGCTCCATGCTCTGTACACATGCTGCTGCTCCATGCTCTGGTCACACGCTGCTGCTCCATGCTCTGTACACACGCTGCTGCTCCATGCTCTGTACACACACTGCTGCTCCATGCTATGTACACACACTGCTGCTCCATGCTCTGTACACACACTGCTGCTCCATGCTCTGTACACACACTGCTGCTCCATGCTCTGTACACACACTGCTGCTCCATGCCTTGTACACACACTGCTGCTTCATGCCCTGTACACATGCTGCTGCTCCATGCTCTGTACACACGTTGCTGCTCCATGCTCTGTACACATGCTGCTGCTCCATGCTCTGGTCACACGCTGCTGCTCCATCCTCTGTACACACGCTGCTGCTCCATGCTCTGGACACACGCTGCTGCTCCATGCTCTGTACACACACTGCTGCTCCATGCTATGTACACACACTGCTGCTCCATGCTCTGTACACACACTGCTGCTCCATGCTCTGTACACACACTGCTGCTCCATGCTCTGTACACACACTGCTGCTCCATGCCTTGTACACACACTGCTGCTTCATGCCCTGTACACATGCTGCTGCTCCATGCTCTGTACACACGTTGCTGCTCCATGCTCTGTACACATGCTGCTGCTCCATGCTCTGGTCACACGCTGCTGCTCCATGCTCTGTACACACGCTGCTGCTCCATGCTCTGGACACACACTGCTGCTACATCCAAAGTCAACTGTAGCAGGGACAAAAAGGGTGCAGTGCAGTGAGATGCAGGATACCTGCACATATTCTGGTATCTCAACTTGTGCCTGTCCCCAGATACTGCACCTGCCCTGGTCTGGAGACAGACTGCTATTATTTCAAACACATCACAAATTACCTCAAGTTCTTTACAAATTGAGCCCATTAATACCCATTCATAACTTCCAGCAATAAGCAAGCTGTTCATGAAAAGATCTTATGCACAGCTGGATGTTTGTAGTTGATTTCACTGATATTTTCCTAGTAAATGAGTTGCTTTGTGTATTGCATTTGTTTTACCTAATTCTTCCACTATTGCCAGCAGTACGGCATTAGTGCACAGACGTGTAGAAATCAATGGCTGCAGTTTTGAACATTGCTGTTTTACAACAAGGGAATAAAATGTACTGTATGTAAAATAAGCATGCGTTTCTATGAAACGTGGATGGTATTTACATTTTTACAACACCATCTTGATTAGTTTCTGAGACTGCCAGCAAAGTGCACACAGCTCTGAACAGTGCATTATTGCAGAATATAGGGCCAGGATATCAGACATCAGCACAGGAAGAGTGGGGGAGTAGTGAAGGAGATGACTCATCTAGTACAGTTACTGGTGCATGTACTGTACACTTATTCACAAATGTCTGTCTGTCTATCTATCTAGCCAGCCAGCTATAGTAGCCAATGCAAAAATGTATTTCAGTTGAACTGAAGAAGTATTTCTAATTTATAGACAGCAATAGAAAAATGAGTTTAAACTAGACTGAAAGTAATTAAAGCAGCCCAGCATACAGCAAACAGGTTCCCTTTTGAATAAACGTTAGTGAAATGTGCTTAATACAGTGATTGGTTTCTGCTCTCTTTGTCAGTCTAAGGCTCAACACACACCATACAATCTTGGTTGTACAGATTTACCAAATCTATGTAGTATAAGAGCCATCAGATTAAAAATATCTTGAATGATTGATTGGATAAGCTCATATACTACATGAAAGTGGTAAGATTGAACAACCAAGATTGTATGGTGTGTGTTGAGCCTAATAGTGACAGCTTGGTCATGCAGAATCCAGAATGATATCTGTGAGGTAAGGCCGCCATACAGCATTAGATACCATCATGAAGCTCCACTCGAAATTACATCAGATTTCAGCAGGTGACTATTGCTTTTGCAGTCTTCAGTTGGTTGTTGTAGTGCAAGAACTATGTGCAAAGACATCAGACATAGGGCCTAATTCAGTAAACGGTGCTAACCCAGTTAACACGCCTAAAGGCTTTGGGCATGCTAACTAGGGTGCTAAGTAGTTAGCACATGCAAACTACTTAGCACCGTAGTTAGCACATGCAAACTTAGCACCGTAGTTAGCACATGCAAACTTAGCACCGTAGTTAGGACATGCAAACTACTACTTAGCACCGTGCTAACTAGGGTGCTAAGTAGTTTGCATGTGCTGACTATGGTGCTAAGTAGTTTACATGTGCTAACTACGGTGCTAAGTAGTTTACATGTGCTAACTACGGTGCTAAGTAGTTTGCATGTGCTAACTACTTAGCACCCTAGTTAGCACATGCAAAGTGGCTTTTCACTGGCGTGCTAACACTTAGCACCCTTTTCTGAATCAAGCCCATAGACTTCTGTACTGCACAGAAGTGCATGCTTACAATGTACTGTTGCATGTATTTCTGTGTGCCACACAGTGCTGTCCCATTCACTCTAGTAAAATGAGGCTAGCACGTCAGAGAGCAACGCAGGTTCCATCCATTTCTGTAAAATGCACAGCCACCTGCAGTGCAGATCAGTGTGCCTGGGCCCTAAGTGCTCTGACTGAGCACAGGCTGACCACTATTACCAGGAGCCTGGGTTGTCACTGCCATGTCTTCCTTTCATTAGTGATGTAACACTCACTACAGAGATGGCTCTGCCCTTCTTCCCCTCCACAGAGCATAAAGATAGCCAAACAGCATGTTTGTACAGGATGAGGCCATCCACCCACAATGGATGGATACTGCTGTCCAACACATAAGCAGTTGAATAATATCTTCCATCCATAATGATTGACAGATTCAATCGATTTTTGCCAGAAATAAATGAAGTGGACATCGTTTGTGGCATTGATTTATATAGCCCAGTGATGACTAACCTTGGCACTCCAGCTGTGACAAAACTACAAATCCCATCATGCTTCTGCCTTCCCGAATTATGCTTAGAGCTGTCAGAGTATTGCAATGCCTCATGGGACTTGTAGTTCCACCACAGCTGGAGTGCCAAGGTTAGCCATCACTGATATAGCCCATTTAATCAGAGTGAATGAATCTGCCGGATATCAATGGGAAACGTTGGAAAGTGTAGGGCCACCTTTAGAAAGGCAGTTAATAAATGGTTAACTTGAAATAATTTATTGAGGAGATAAGTTATAGACTTGTGAGGTAAATACCTCAAAAGTGCTAATATACCTCAGCCCAGAGCTGGTGGCGAGATAAACAGCCATTTGTAAAAGGCTAAAAGTCAGCAAGAAGATGTACTCTGCACTGCCAATCTGGGCACATTTGTACACCGTCATGAATCTGAACAGCGTCACACTTTTTTAAATACAGGTTTTTTTTATTTTTTTCAAAATTAAAGCAAAGACTCAGCCCAGTATAACAGCAAATGGCTTCTTTTTCCATGCTTTGCTATATTGAATAAAATATTGCAAGATTCCTTGAAATAATGCATGAAATCATGAATAAATCCTTAAAATATCACATGAAATAACAAATCAGCCTTTAAATAAATCATCAGGTAAAATCTTCTATGAACCAGTATAAAAACTGTATTACTTGGATGTCTGTAAAATACCTCCAGTGCAGAAATGATATACATTTATCTATGCTTTCTACAGTATGTGAAATGCGCCCAATGTTCTAAACAGATTCAGATGTCCCTTTTGCAGTCTAGGTACTTGATGATCTGAAAAAAGCAGATACTCACCTAAGGAGAGGGAAGGCTCAGGGTCCTATAGAGCCGTCCCAGTCCCCGTTCCAGCGCTGGCTCCCCCGTAGCAGTATTTGACCAATTTGGTCAAATGCTGCTGTCTCCGGGAGGCTTCGGAAGTCTTCGGGAGCCAGAGTGTATTCCTTATTAACATGTTATAAGAGTGAATACTGAGGTGTGTGCCATTTATGTACACCTGAACTTAAAAGGGATATGGTGGCTGCCATATTTATTTACTTTTACACAATGCCAATTGCTAATTCACTCAAATTTCAGTCAGAAACATCTGATCTGCATGCTTGTTCAGGGTCTATGGCTAAGGGCTCTTTCACACTAAGACGTTGCGTTTGATGCAACGTTAAGGTCGCATAACGTGCCCCTAACGCAACGCATGTTAGCTTTGAAGTTGGACGTTACATTGAACTGCGTTATGCGTCTATTGATGCGTACTTGATGTGTACTTTTTGACGCATACTGATCGAACGAAAACGGCTCATGCGGCACATTTAAAAAAAAAAAAAAACAACATTACTGAGCATGTGCAAACATTCGAACGCAGCGAAATACAAGTATAACGCACAGCATGCTGAACTTTAATTTCACGTGCTGCGTTATACTCCAACTCAACGTGGGCACTGTGAACAGCCCATTGATTTATTATTGCTGTGAGTTGGGCTGTGTTACAAGCTGCTGTAACGTGGGACTTTAACGTCCCACTGTGAAAGCAGCCTTAGGCCACATACACACATCAGACCATGGTCTTTTGAAAATGAACGATCACAGACCAATTTTACCCCCTTCCATGTAGTATGAGAGCCATACCTTCAGAGTCATTTCTATGGAGCTGAACTCCCCATCAGAAAAAATCTTTGCAAGATGCTGCACACACAGATGATGTACAGACACAAAAGATCAGTATTCTGCAAAAGATCTGTTCCTGCCAAAGATCCGTTCCTGCAAAATGCATTCATAGTCTATGAGATCTGCAGATCATCATACACACCTTGTTTAACTCAGGGCTGTGGAGTCGGAGTCATGGAGTCGGAGTCGTGGAGTCGGGCAATTTTGGGTGCCTGGAGTCAGAGTCGGGAAAAAATGCACCGACTCCGACTCCTAATGAATTTGTAACTGTAATTAAACTAGAAAATATGATAAAATGTTCTATTTCTCAGATAATAGTCATTAAAAATAATGTATATATACAGTATATATACAGTAATAGCTGTGCTAAGTCCACAAAAATGAAATAAACCAATCAAAATTAGTTACTTGTGCTGCTTCAATAAAGCAGTCCCCGTATTTTTAAGGTCAGATATACATATCTGATTGTGACTGTATATATGATGTGTACACAGGAATCTCTTATATATACTAAATAACATCTATGCTGTAAGAATAAAGCCTGATGTGTAGCTGTGTCACTAATAGAGATGGTCAACGAGATGGAAATAATTCTGCATTGATGCTGATTTATGCAAATGTATGCACTCCCTTTGCTGATGAAATCAAATAATTTGATATGTTGTTAAAATTTGGTTTGGTGACTACAAATTAAAGGGTACCTGAAACGGATGAAAAGTAAAGTTTTATCCATACCTGGGGCTTCCTCCAGCCCCCTTCAGGCTAATCAGTCCCTCGCTGTCCTTCACCACCCGGATCTTCTGCTATGAGTCCTGGTAATTCAGCCAGTCAGCGCTGTCCGGCCGCATGCCGCTCCCACAGCCAGGAACATTCTGCACCTGCGCAATAGTGCTGCACAGGTGTAGTATGCTCCTGGCGTCGGAGTGTGTGCATGCGCACTACGCCTGACTGGCTCAAGTACCTGGACTCATAGCAGAAGATCCAGGTGGCGGAGGAGGACAACGAGGGACTGATTATCCTGAAGGCGGCTGGAGGAAGCCCCAGGTATGTATAAAACTTTAATTTCATCTGTCTCAGGTTTACTTTGTTACACAGTAGTACTATACTCTACATATGCACTCCCCACAGAGCTGCAGGGAATCCACTGAGAATGCTGTGCACATTGAACACAGAGGTGTTGTCTGTTTACAATCTCCTCATTCCCCTGCAGAGTACCTGCACATAATTCTTACATGTACCCACAGTCACATTGCCTAGGGCCTGATAGATGTTCTTTGTTCCGGTTTGTACCTTTTACAAGTACTCTTACCAAGGACTAGTTTTAGTCTAAAGGGAATAAATATAGTAGTCTACATATCCTTCTCACTTCAGTTGTCTTGTAAAATTCCTAAGCGTTGGCAGTTAAGAGACGAATTTCATGTTACATACTTTTAATCAACAAAATTGTAATATGCAAATTAGAGGAGTCGGAGTCATGGAGTCGGAGTAGGAGTCAGAGTCGATGGAATCCTAAACTGAGGAGTCGGAGTCGGTGGATTTTTGGACCGACTCCACAGCCCTGGTTTAACTGACATTCATCTGCAGATCTGACAATCATCTGCAGATCTGAAAATATATCCTGGTGGATCTGATCTGCAGATGAATGTCTGTTAAACAAGGTGTGTATGATGATGTGCAGATATCATAGACTATGAATGCATTTTGCAGGAACAGATCTTTTGCAGGAACAGATCTTTTGCAGATACTGATCTTTTGAATGTCTACAGCATCCTTGTGTGCAGCATCTTGCAAAGATTTCTGTCTGATGGGGAGTTCAGCTATAATAGACTGTGTAGGTATGGCTCTCATACTACATGGAAGGGGGTAAAATTGGTCTATGATCTTTCATTTTCCAAAGACTATGGTCTGATGTGTGTATGAGAGTATTCGAAACAGAGGCTCAGCAGGACAGCCAGGCAATATGCATTGTTTAAAAGGAATTAATATGTCAGCCTCCATACCCTTCTCAGTTAAGGTGTACATTAAATGTCCAGCACTGTTACATGTTTGGCATCAGAAACCTTTGCATAATCTTGCGATAATATATATTCTACTATGCTCTTTTGATCAAAATGACATTCTAGCATGCCTCAGTGGGGGTATAAGTGGCACACCTTCCTAAGTTTGATGGCGAGAGAGCAGGTTGCTTAGTGACATAGCATAAAAGACTAAAAGCACAGTGTGAACTTTATAAAGCGGCAAGAAAATTACAGATGCAACTATCTTTGAGCACTTTACAAGAAGCACAACAAACTACTCCACATTTTGGATACACAGCCTTCACTAGATCAGGTCACTCAAATCCTGGGAGATATTTATGGCAACACTGCTACAGCTCATATTTTGCAAGCTGTTTCTAAGCTGGTGTCAAAAAGAATATCACTTATCTATCAATACAGTAATTCCCTACAAGATTTATTAGCAGCATAAAGATAAAGGTGCCAGAAGCCACTACCCAGGTGGCTAAAACATACATTTATTTTTGGTCTCAGAAGCATTGTAGTGATCTATAGTAGAATGCAGTAAATTATTCAGGATACCCACACTTTTCTATTTCTTTACTGGTTTTAGCATCAGAAAAACTTCTTGTACCTATATATTGCTGTATATTAGTATACAGCCCAGTGATGCTTAGCCTAGGCTGTTACGCTAAGCGGAATTCTCCTCCCAGAACATCCTGGGAGACCAGGGGCCTTATGCATTTTCTCCTGGGAGATTTTCTCCTGGGAGATAATTTTTCATCTTCGGTTTAAAATAGTTTTCCAGTACTTTTTAACTTTAAAGGGCCACTTAAGTCAAACAAAAAAAATGAGTTTTACTCACCTAGGGCTTCCAATAGCCCCCTGCAGCTCGCCGTCTCCCTCCGATCCTCCTGGCCCCGCCGGCAGCCACTTCCTGTTTCGGTGACAGGAGCTGACAGGCTGGGGACGCGAGTGATTCTTCGCGTTCCCAGACACATTAGCACCCTCTATGCTGCTATATGGTATATGATATATGCTATAGTAGCATAGATGGCGCTATTGTGGCCAGGAACGCGAAAAATCACTCGCGTCTCCAGCCTGTCAGCTCCTGTCACCGAAACAGGAAGTGGCTGCCGGCGGGGCCAGGAGGATCGGAGGGAGACGGCGAGGGCACCGGACAGCTGCAGGGGGCTATTGGAAGCCCTAGGTGAGTAAAACTCATTTTTTTTGTTTGACTTAAGTGTCCCTTTAACCTCCTGAGCGGTATGGACGAGCTCAGCTCGTCCATCACCGCCGGAGGCTGCCGCTCAGGCCCTGCTGGGCCGATTTTTATCAAATAAAGTGCAGCACACGCAGCCGGCACTTTGCCAGCCGCGTGTGCTGCCTGATCGCCGCCGCTCTGCGGCGATTCGCCGCGAGCAGCGGCGAAAGAGGGCCCCCCTAGCCGCCTGAGCCCTGCGCAGCCGGAACAAAAAGTTCCGGCCAGCGCTAAGGGCTGGATCGGAGGCGGCTGACGTCAGGACGTCGGCTGACGTCCATGACGTCACTCCGCTCGTCGCCATGGCGACGATCTAAGCAAAACAAGGAAGGCCGCTCATTGCGGCCTTCCTTGTTTATTATGGGCGCCGGAGGCGATCGGAAGAACGCCTCCGGAGCGCCCTCTAGTGGGCTTTCATGCAGCCAACTTTCAGTTGGCTGCATGAAATAGTTTTTTTTTAATTAAAAAAAAACCCTCCCGCAGCCTCCCTGGCGATCTCAATAGAACGCCGAGGAGGTTAAAGTAGGTGAAAAAGTAATAGTAAAATCATTTTGAGTATTTTCTCGCTTTCTGGTGGCTTAAAAAACATGTTATTGACAAGTTTAAAAACATCACCTAGCTGAAAAAGTGAATTGCATATGGGCACAGGCACTATTTTTACTGGCTTTGGAATTCTCGGTAGAAAACCATTCCACAGAGCAGCACCTGACAGGACTGAATATGTCCCCACTCGTGATACATTTCGAAATGTAAATCAGGGTGAGGACTTTAAGATGGGCAAACACAACCTAAACAATTCATAAATGAGTATTGTAAAACAAAATGAGCAATTGTGTTCACTACAGTTCCTTTTTTATGCCTTCCTTATAGTGGCACTGCAGTGAGAGGGACATGGAGGCTGCCATATTTATTATTTTTCAACAACGCCATTTAGCTGGCTGCCCTGCTTGATCATCCTCTTCTAAATGTTTTAAGCAACCCTGAAATGTTTTCACAAAAAAAGAAAAAAAAAATATACTTAGATACTTATCTTGTCAGTGGGATCACTGTGCCATTCCAGCATAAACACCCCCATCCCCCCCCTCCCGGACCCACACACGCTATCTCCAACTCTCCCCCTTCCCCCTCCAGTGTAGCCATGTCCTCATGCATTGCCACTCCACACCCCATGGTATTGCAATTTCCCCATGTAGAACAACCATTTCCACCCAGTCCCCTTTCCCTACCCAGTAGTAAACACATAGGCAGCACGGTGGCATAGTGGTTAGCACATTTGCCTTGCAGGACTGGGTCCCTGATTAGAATCCCAGCCAGGGCACTATCTGCAGGGAGTTTGTATGTTCTCCCATGTCTGGGTGGGTTCCCTCCGGGCACTCCGGTTTCCTCCCATGACCCAAAAACATAAGGATATGTTAATTGGCTTACCCCATAAAATTAGCCCTGGATTACGATGGGCACTTGTCTATGGTAGGGGTTAGATTGTGAGCCTCTCTGAGGGATAGTTAATGACAAGACTATATACTCTGTACAGTGCTGCAAAAGACGTTGGTGCTATATAAATACAAAATAATAAATAATAACACTAGCGTATCATTCCTCCCTAACCTTGTGTTTGCCCCCACCTCATGCAGTCAGCCAAGAGAAGCACTGGCACAGACCAGCATAGGGACAAGGTATTGAGGATGTAAGGATGAGGGAGAGCGAGGCAGACAGGAGCAGCATAATGGTGTGATGGTAGAGGGGGCGAGCACTTTTGCCTTAGAGCACCAGGCTCCCTGGTTCAAATATGGGCCAGTACACTACCTGCATGGAGCTTGTATGTTTTCCCTGTATTTGTGTGGGTTTTATCCGCCACAACACAAATAAGTTATTTAATCTGTTATAAGGACATATGAACATAGTAGCGATTAGAATGTGAGCTCCTCTGAGGGAAAGTTAGTGACAAGACTACAGCACTATATAAATACAGAATATAATAATTCTGGTTACCATAGAACAGAAAATAATCATGGTTATTTAGTCTAATTAAATGCTCATCTTTACACACCAATCAAATCTAACTCAAGAACACGTTTTGTTGAATTATTATCTTTGCTACATTTATCAGTAATAGAAGAAATGTTCAAATCCCAGCATTACAAAGAGGCAGATGTTTAAATCAATATTTCCAATTGAAGAGCAGTTAAGTTGGCATAAATCCACCATACTACAGGCAGCCTCCTGGCCTGGCTCTGTGTACATGTATGTGCGCTGCTATACGCAGCCTCCTGGCCTGGCTCTGCGTACATGTGTGTGCGCTGCTATACGCAGCCTCCTGGCCTGGCTCTGCATACATGTGTGCCCTGCTATACGCAGCCTTCTGGCCACGCTCTGCGTACATGTGTGTGCCCTGCTATATGCAGCCTCCTGGCCTGGCTCTGCGTACATGTGTGTGCCCTGCTATACGCAGCCTCCTGGCCTGGCTCTGTGTACATGTGTGTGCCCTTATATAAGCAGCCTCCTGGCCTGACTCTGCATACATGTGTGCCCTGCTATACGCAGCCTTCTGACCTGGCTCTGCATACATGTGTGCCCCGCTACACGCAGTCTCCTGGCCTGGCTCTGCATACATGTGTGTACCCTGCTATATGCAGCCTTCTGGCCTGGCTCTGTGTACATGTGTGTGTGCCCTGCTATAAGCAGTCTCCTGGCCTGGCTCTGCGTACATATGTGTGCCCTGCTATAAGCAGTCTCCTGGCCTGGCTCTGCATACATGTGTGTACCCTGCTATATGCAGCCTTCTGGCCTGGCTCTGTGTACATGTGTGTGTGCCCTGCTATAAGCAGTCTCCTGGCCTGGCTCTGCGTACATATGTGTGCCCTGCTATAAGCAGTCTCCTGGCCTGGCTCTGCATACATGTATGTGCCCTGCTATAAACAGTCTCCTGGCCTGGCTCTGCGTACATGTGTGTGCCCTGCTATAAGTAGAAACCTTCTGCCCTGGCTCTGTGTACCTATGTGTGCCCTGCTATAAGCAGCCTCCTGGCCTGGCTCTGCGTACATGTGTGTGCCCTGCTATAAGCAGCCGCCTGGCTCTGCGTACATGTATGTGCCCTGCTATAAGCAGTCTCCTGGCCTGGCTTTGTGTGCATGTGTGTGCACTGCTATAAGCAGCCTCCTGGCCTGGCTCTGCATACATGTGTGTGCCCTGCTATATGCAGCCTCCTGGCCTGGCTCTGCATACATGTGAGCGCCCTGATAAATGCAACCTCCTGCCCTGGCTCTGTGTATGCCCTGTTATAAGCAGCAATTTCCTGCCCTGGCTCTGTGTACATGTGTGTGCCATGTTATAAGCAGTCTCCTGGCTTGGCTCTGCATACATGTGAGCACCTAAATAAATGCAGCCTCCTGGCCTGGCTCTGTGTATATGTGTGTGCCATGTTATAAGCAGCCTCCTGGTCTGGTTCTGTGTACGTGTGCCCTACTATAAACAGCAACCTCCTGCCCCGGTCCTGCATACATGTATGTGCCATGTTATAAGCAGTCTACTAGTTTGGATCTGTGTTTATATGTGTGCTCTGCTATAAGCAGCAGCCTCCTGGCCTTTTTCTGTGTACATGCATGTGCCATTATAAGCAGTTCCCTGGCAACGTTTACATGTGTGTGTCCTGTTATAAGCAGCAGCCTCCTAGCCTGGCTCTGTGTACTTGTGTGACATGTTATAAGCAGTCCCCTGGCCTCAGGGCCGGGCCGAGGCATAGGCTGGAGAGGCTCCAGCCTCAGGGTGCAGTGTAGGAGGGGGCGCACAATTCATTCAGCTGTCATTCCTAATTGTGTATGAAGCAGAAAGAAATAAGAAAAGGGGATACATAGCAGTGACTGCAAGCCAGATAACTAGATATTAAGGTGTTGGGGAGGTTGTGGGCCCTGTGGCCCTCTTAGTCTAATAGCAATCCGTGTGTGACAGCTGAAGTGGGAGGGATGGAGGGGCGCACTTTGGTGTCTCAGCCTTGGGTGCTGGAGGACCTTGTCCCTGCTCTGCCTGGCCTGCTCTGTGTACATGTGTGTACCATGTTAATAAGCAGCAGCCACCTGGACTGGCTCTGTGTGTGCCCTGTTGTAAGCAGCAGCATCTTGACTTGGCTGTGTGTTCCTGTGTGTGACATGTTATAAGCAGCAGCCTCCTGGCCTGGCTCTGTGTACATGTGTGTACTATGTTATACGCAGCAGCCTCCTGACCTGGCTCTGTGTACATGTGTGTACCATGTTATAAGCAGCAGCCTCCTGCCCTGGCTCTGTGTACATGTGTGTACCATGTTATAAGCAGCAGCCTCCTGGCCTGGCTCTGTGTACATGTGTGTAACATGTTGTAAGCAGCAGCATCTTGACCTGGCTGTGTGTGACATGTTATAAGCAGCAGCCTCCTGGCCTGGCTCTGTGTACATGTGTGTACTATGTTATAAGCAGCAGCCTCCTGACCTGGCTCTGTGTACCTGTGTGTACCATGTTATAAGCAGCAGCCTCCTGGCCTGGCTCTGTGTACATGTGTGTACCATGTTGTAAGCAGCAGCATCTTGACCTGGCTGTGTGTGACATGTTATAAGCAGCAGCCTCCTGGCCTGGCTCTGTGTACATGTGTGTACTATGTTATAAGCAGCAGCCTCCTGCCCTGGCTCTGTGTACGTGTGTGTGTGCCCTGCAGAGCAGCCAAGCAGCAAGCAGTAGAAGGAGGAGGCGGAGGAGCTCGGCGGCTCTCGCGAGGCTTTGAAGCCCAGGCACTGAGTCCCCTGAATCAGGCAGCCTGGCAGAGAGCAGCAGCAGCAGCAGTAGTCACGCCGTAGCATCAGTGAGACTCGCACAAACACTGCATGAGCAGCTGCAAGGGGGAGGTGGTGGAGAGGAAGGGGAAATGCAGCTCTCATCATCACACTCACTTTCTTAAACACATCAGCAAATGCTCCTCCACTGGCAGTGCTGACAATAAGCAAGGCTGCTGGATCTCATAGCTCTGGTCCCTCCAATAGCTTCTGCAGCATCCTCCCCCCAGTGTCACTGACACCAAGGTGTCCCCCTGGACCTGTGAATGGCTCTTCTTCAGCGATCTGATCTTTTATTCTACTCTAGCTGCTGATTCCAGTGAAGGATATAATGCTTAGCTGTCACCTATGAGGCTGCGCTGTGTGCTGTACAGAAGCAGGGACAGCTAAGAGGAGGGGGGATCCCTCACCTGTCCACGTTAGGAGCCCCCATTCCAAGCTCACCTGTCATCCTTTCTATAGCAAAGCCTGGAACTTTCAACCTGTATTCCTTGAAATCCGGATTGAACATAAATGGGTGAGTAAGCTTTGCTTTCTTTATTATTCATATTGCACGTTTTTGTAGCATTGATCAACGTCATTTGAGTGGCATAATGGGTTTCTGTGAATGATATTGGAAATGAATTGGAAGCATAGGCATATTGTTGCATATAAAAAATATTTAATGCAGTCAATCATTGACCTGTGGTGTTCGGGTCCCTAAGGTGTCTCAGTCAGCTGTTTGTCCATTTAAAGTAAAATTAAAGATATTGTGATTGGAGTTACCTTTGTAGCAGAAAAGGAGTTGCAAGCTTCTTGTATCAGTCATATGCAAATGATGTTGGAGGGTCAGCATGTGTATCTTTAGAAATATATAGATCAGCGTGGATAAATTCACACCCCCTTTGTAGCCATGCCTTGCTGGGACTTGGTGATTTTACCCTAGAAGCTATTTTTATGAGTAGGATGAGGCTGTTCTGTCAATTCTCAAGGATTTCCTTTGATGCAAGCTAATTTTCTGACCCATCATTTTGACAACAATGTTAAGGGTCCTCCCTGCAGTCATTGTAATACAGTAGTTCTAGTGGTGGTATGTAGAATGCAGCTAGCTGTCACTGTGTGCCACTTTTGGGCTATTGTATGTACAGTATTGGCTTGTTGTTTATAGTCTGCAGTGCATGCTTGTTTTATATGGAACATCTCTGCAAGAGACTAGCTATTGTTGTTGTTGTTTTTTTAAGGAGGCTATGCATTACTACATTGTGTAGCTGATATTAAATTACTTAATACAGTTAATTTTGCAGTTGGTGTTGGCACTAAAATTTCAAGCGCTCATCTACAGGCTTTGGTATTGGCAAGGTCCTTATGCCCCTGTGTGGCAGGAGTATTTGGGGAATCCATGTGGATGGGAATCCTGTGTACCGAAAGGTGTGCGTGGATTCTTTGTCCCACATTGCATTGTGTAAATTGTTCACGGTGGAAAAAAACATCTCATGACAAATGACTGTTGCATTGCCTGAGAGTCCGTAGATTATGAGAATCCGTAGATCACTGTATTGAAACATAGCTTCTGCCCCTAATAGAGATCAGAATCCGATGTAAATCAGAGCAGCTATAGATGATTGCACTAACAAGGTAAACACATGTGTAAAATACACTGATCAGACAAATCATTAAAACCACCTGCTAAAATTGTTTGTGTCTGCTGTGCCACCAAAACAGCGCTGTCCCATGGGCACATGGACTCCAATAGGGGGGGAGGTTCCCAGGGGGTTCCCACAGGCGTTCAATTGGATTGAGATTTAAAGGAATTTAGAAGCCAAAGAAGGAATAATTCTTCTTCATACCAGGAGACCTTCCTCTGCTGTTGTATGTTCTGACGCTCAAGTGCTCACTGTAGATGCTTTGTTGGTGGACAGTGGTCAGCATGGGTAGGCTGAGTGATACACAGCTACACAGCTAGCTACACAGCCCCATATGTATCAGGCCGGGATGCACTGTGGGCTTGATTCAGAAAAGGGTGCTAAGTGTTAGCACGCCAGTGTAAAGCTACTTTGCATGTGCTAACATGCTTTGCACGTGCTAAGTAGTTAGCACATGCAAACTACTTAGCAACGTAGTTAAAACATGTAAACTACTTAGCACCATAGTTAGCACATGTAAACTACTTAGCACCCTAGTTTTAAAAAAAAAAAAAATCTGTGTTTATTCAACAAAGAAAAGGAACATATGACATAATATGCAGTGTAGCAGTGCGCCTCCTAACTTTTCCAACAGTAGCTTCAGCATCAATTATCACTGTGAAAGATGAGAGTATTGTTAACAATAATATAATGATCGTCACATAATATATAGAGCTCAGATTGAATTTAAGTTTCCAAATATTCTATCTTTTACAAGATCATAATTAGCAAGACCAGGGATATCTAACCATGGAGCTTAGCACCCTAGTTAGCACGGTGCTAAGTAGTAGTTTGCATGTCCTAACTACGGTGCTAAGTAGTTTGCATGTGAGCTAACTACGGTGCTAAGTTTGCATGTGCTAACTACGGTGCTAAGTAGTTTGTATGTGCTAACTACTTAGCACCCTAGTTAGCACGCCCAAAGCCTTTAGGCGTGCTAACAGGGTTAACACTGTTTACTGAATCGAGCCCTGTGTGTTGCAACGCCTTTTTCTCATGGCTGGAATTAAGTGTTTAAGCAACTTGTACTTGAGTAGCTCTCCTGTGGTTTTGCTTGTTATACACCACAGAGTGGAGGTGGATGTAGTAGATGAATGTAAGGATCTTATGGTGGAATCTTGAACATCTGAGGCATAACTACTGGTGGAACTAACTTTTCAACTGCAGGAGGGCCCAGGACTATATGGGGGGGGGGGGGGAAGAGGGGAAGAGGGGTTCCATCTTTTTACCCCCCCCCCCCCCCCCGCCTTCACTCCAATACAGGATTCCCCTCCATAACAGGTGATGTAACCACACTTGTTCTGGATGGGTAGTCATGGTGGCTGCATTTGATTTGTGATCACTGCCATATGGGCCTCCTGGCCGTTGTTGTGGCCACCATGCCTGTATGTGGAGGGACCGATCAAAGTTTTGCAGTATGGCCTTATGGTTCTTAATTAAGCCTTGGATCTGGAAGTCCCTTTGATAATAAGGAGGCCTTCAGATATTTGCCTCCTCCCAGTGGAATGGGTTTAGGGGTATAACAATGCCCCCTACAGATTCACACAATGGGCTAAAAGCAAAAAACAAACACATACACCTTGAAAATATTCTTTATTGAAAAAGGACGCAAGATAGAAATGAAAGTCCTTATTTATGTCCTGCATAAAAATGAAGATCAAAATTAGTCTCTTTTGACTGTAGGGACCCATTTTCCAGGTGCCAGGACTTAGGAAATCCCCAATATAATATTGGCTAATAACATTATCAAATATGGCTGTAAGGAACTCCCAAGTTTGTGATTTCACTTTTTTTTTTTTTTTTTTTTAATAACACTATTAATATACATTTCTCAGCAGACCTAGGGACCTGTAGTAGACTGCTGTGGTCCAAAGTATCATTTTAGTTTATTTTGATTGTAGTCATTTTGGAGATCCTTGAGTTCTCTTATAAGCCTCTATACCTAGGGGTTAGCTTTCAAGGTAAAAAAAAAAAAGCCTCATTCAAGGTAAATTGGCAACCTCATTCAGATCTCAGCCACTGATTGCCACTGGTGAATCAGTGTTTTTTCTGTGAAGGTCAATCAGAAGGGATTTTTCTTTTCCTTTGAAGGCTCCCTGTACTTGCAACAGGCACACATTCAGCAGTATTCACAACCAGTCATGGCCAAGTAGTCAACTGTTTGGCTTTCAAAAGGTCCCAAATCTGAACATCGTTGAAATCAAAGGCGAGAGGCACTGGGTTGGGATTAGAAAGACCACAACAGTACCCTATGTTAGACTACCATAATGACATTTTTGCTGTTTTTATAACCTATCTAATGCTGGGAATACACGTTTCGTTTTTGCCTTCATTTTAGCCTTCGATTCGTTCAGTAAACAAATCGAGTGTTGAAAACGTATGTGAAAATAGTCATAATCTCATTATAGTTTCGATTAATAGACCCCAAAAACGAACGACTAGTGATCGAACATGTTTGATATTATCTCTCTTTATCCATCTAATCGAGCCATTGGTAGGCTTGATGGCTGTTCAGATCGATTATATGTTCGTTTATGTTAGTCCGTCCCTGTAAAAAGGGATTGTCGTTTCGTTTCTTTGCAGCCTTTGATTATTGGAAAAACGAAACCATCAGAATCGAAAAAAAAAAAACGAAACCGTGGGTGGTGATATTAACCGTACGTTCGATTATTTCGGGAACGAAAAGGACAAAAGGCACAATCGAAACGAAGGCTAAAACGAAGGCAAAAACGAAACGTGTATTCCCAGCATAACACTAACTTAAAAACATAGACTGCACAGTCTGATGTTCCCACCTATTGCAAATGCATAGGGAGAATTGCATTGCAATGCAGTGCTGTGCCTCATGACAGCCACCTGTATTGCATGCGGAGTGCAGATGCAAATGAGGCCTTACTAACTTAGTTCAACACATTGCACTTGTAATAAAGCAGCAGCCACATACCCATATCTTGTCACACATCTGACTTGACACACTCTGAGTGGTGTTTGTGAGTTCTGACACCTAAGGAACCGCCCACTGTGTTATAGATAGTCAGCTCCTATTATGCTTTGCAGTGCAACAGCATCAAGTCTTGATGGAAACTTTGATGAAATGATGACTTAAAATATTTGAATCAAAAACGACGCTTAAAACAAACCTGAAATGAAAAATGTTCTCAGAACCTGAAGTGAGAGGGATATGGAGGCTGCCATATTTATTTCTTGTTAAACAATACCAGTTTCCTGGCAGTCCTGCTGATCTGTTTGGCTGGCAGTAGCATCCAAATCACTCACCTGAAACACACATGTGGCTATTCTAGCCAGGTTTTGGGCGAAGCACCTGATCTCTATGCTTGTTCTGGATCTGTGGGTAAAAGTATTAGAGGCAGAGGATCAGTGGCGTAGACAGGAAATGTGCATTTTTAGAAAGAAAATAAATGTCAGTTATCATATTCCTTTCACTCCAGGTGTGCTTTGAAATTAAAGGTCAACTGAAGTGAGAGGGATATGGAGGTTGCCATATTTATTTCCTTTTAAGCAACACCAGTTTCCTGGCTATCCTGCGGATCCTTTGCCTCTTATACTTTTAGCCATAGACCCTAAACAAGCATGCAGCACATCAGATGTTTCTGACATTATTTTTAGATCTGACTGGATTAACGGCTTGCTTGCTTCTGGTGTGATTCAGACACTTCTGCAGCCAAATACAGTAGATCAGCAGTTTAAATGGCAATAAATATGGCAGCCACCATATCCCTCTCACTTCAGTTGTCCTTTAAGTAATTCTTGAGCTTTTTCCCTTTTTCAGCACCCTTTACAGTTTACCACTCTTTTCAAAATGCCGAGGTTGTGAACAAGTATATCTTCCCTGGGCATGCACACACTTTTCGAACTGCCAATGCCCAGTAAAAAGAACCACTTGTGCATGTCTTCTTTTCTTCATGCACAAGTGATTCCCTTTACTTGGCATGCGTAGTTCGTGAAGTTGCACACTGTTAGTACATTTATTTTCTTGCATGATTGTGGGTGCTTGTGGAGGCCACAAGCAGCTGTAAACGGTTTTAGCCTTTTGGCCATTGTCTCATGTGAGATATCACAGTGTTGCGCCGCCGCTGCTGGGCATACTGGGGCAGCCCAAGCAAAATATAGAGTAGCACAGGATATAGATATAATATAGAGTAGCGCAGCACTGTAATATTTACCTGAACTGCTGTACACTGGATCTCCTCTTTGTTTTGGGATTTGTGCTGTATGCTACATGTGATCGGGTGCTGGAGGATGTCAGCATACAGTGTGGGTCCTGGTAGATCAGGTAACTGGCTTCTACAGGTAGGGAATGAAGGGGGTGGTCATGGTGTCTTGGTAAGTGTAGTGTGGGTCAGTAATGGGGGGGATAACAGGCCACTATGTGTGTGTTTGTGTGTATGTGCGCGTGTGGGGGGGATTGATCTGCAGGGACGTCCATGAGAATTTTGCTGTAGTCTTCAAATTTGTGACTGTTGCTGTTGACAATAGATCAGTCACTAATTGAATTGGCAATTAAAAGGTTAAATACTTTCAGAACCGACAAACTTCACTTTATTTTACTTTCATTTTTGGGGGTTTCAGACACCCTTTAAAGGGTACGTAAATGAAGAAAAAAATACAAGATGACCATACCTGGGGCTTCCTCTTTGCCCCTATAAGCTTGGTGGCTTCAGATTAAAATGCCCTCCCCTCCATGGGGCTTTGAGATACATATTCTGTCCACTCAAAGCTCCCCCTTCTAATTGCATGCTCAGAAGCCACAGCATGGAGTGTTCTGGACATGTGCAGTTTGGAAACATTTGTAACGGTGCATACCCAGGATGCTCCTGGCCACGGCTGCTATGTACGGCCATGGTAAAACGCACGTGAAGGGGAATGCACAAGTGGACAGAGCATGTTCCCTGCATGGAAGAACAGGGAGCAAAGCTGAAATAATAGGCCATGACTATGCTAGGGATTACACTGGGAGCTCCTCTAAAGGATAGTTAGTGAAATGACTACACAGTAAAGTATTGTGCAAGATGTCAGTGCTATGTAGTGCATTACACTAATAATAATAATAATAATTATGTTCTATTTCTATACTGATCTAACAGTGGGAGACAGCAACAGTGCATTATGTGTTTATATGATTTTCTTTATTATTTTGGGATCCTTAGGCCTTTCAGTGCAGCTCATATCTCAGGAGCCAAGTGGACTCCAATTAACTATGAAAAACATGTATTTAAAATGACTTGCATTCATCTTATACACATGGCTGGGCTATTACCTGCTATTTCTCTATATACTCGGAGTGACGGGTGCTGATGAATATGCCAGTGAAAGTACGTTTCATGGTGATGACAGAGGTATAAGTGTGATAATGATTGGATCATTGTCAGCATAATGTATTCCTCACACCACCCATCAGTAAGCACAGTAAGCAGTTAGGTCACAAACACCAGTGAGGAGGGAGGCAAGGGGAGCAGAAGGCTCTCATCCCAAGATACTGGCTGCAAATAAACCCCCCAATGCAGGGGTACTTCCTCCCATCGTCTGTGTGGCACATCTGATCTTCAAGGCTCCTGCTGGTGTCACATCACTGATCCCATGACAAACCGACATGTGATGTCAATGTGCACATGCAGGAATGGCAAGAAATAGTGATGCAGCAGCAGCAGCAGCAGCAGGGTGATGGCAGGAGGCCTGGCACAGTTAGTAGACTGGTGGCAGAAGCAGTGTTCTCCCCGGGCACTTTTAGCCAGGTGCTCCACTCAGCTAGTTTTGGTGAGCACCCGGCTGTTATCAGCTCACCTCCTCCTATGCTGTAAGCAGAGTTGCACACAGAACGGCCCTGCATTCTCTCATCTCGCCCCACCCGGCAACTTTTTTTTATGCCACCGGCTACTTTTTAATGCCACCCAGCTAAAAATTGCGGGGAGAGCACTGTAGAAGAGAATAGCTACTCCACCATGTTCCATTGCTGTTTGCTCTGCAGTGTTTCTCAACATTTTATTGGTATGTACCCCTTTTAAAACCCTGTTCTCACCAAGTACCCCCTAGCATAGTAAAAATTATCACAAGTACCCCTTGACAAATATATATTTAATCGTAGTACATGATAATTAGTTCTAAACAATGTCCAATCATCTACTATTGCTTTTAATTAGCTAAAACACTTATTTGGTTTTGTTTAAATAAGATTTTATCATTTTCTAAAACTATACATTTTTATTCTTGGTTAGGTATATCAAGCCTGAGTACCCCCTGGAACCATCAGAAGTACCCCCTGGGGTACACGTACCACACGTTGAGAACCTAGGCTGCATAGGAGGGCACCTTGCTACTTAAAGGACAACTGAAGCAAGAGGGATATGGAGGCTGCCATGTTTATTTACTTTTAAACAATACTAGTTGCCTGGCTATCCTGATGTTCCTCTGCCTCTAATAACTATAGACCCTAAATATGCATGCAGATCAGATGTTTCTGTGAAAATCTGACAAGATAGCTGCATGCTTGTTTCTTAAATGTGATTCAGACACTACTGCAGCCTAACAGATCAGCAGGATGCCAGGCAACTGGTATTGTTTAAAAGGAAATAAATATGGCAGCCACCACATCCCTCTGACTTCAGTTGTCCTTTAAATCCTTTTTGAGGTCACTAGACCACTGAATTCGGTTATGGGGGCATCAATCTACTTTATTCTTCTACAGGAGCACCAGGCCACGTCATTCTTTATTATATCACCCCACGTTTACCACACTCGCTATTGTGCTAATTCAGTTTCATTATTTCTTTTACTTCATTGGGCAAACTGCCAAGGAAAGATAATTGTGCAACTGCTATAATTTCTTTTTTGTATGATTATATTCATTCAACATACAAAATATACAAAACAGACCATTGTGTCTGCATTCATTATAGTAAATGATATGTTTACCTACAGTGTATCAGAATCTTTTTGTGATGTTTACCATTGAACAGTAGTTGCTTTTTATCAAGCAGAAATACAGACATGGAGAGAATATATCAGGCAAAATACTAGAAGAATTGGGCACTTTCCTAACCCAGATTTAGCATCTTCTTATTTAGGGTGCATTCACACATCCAATATTAATTGGCCAATTACTGGCCAATTTAACCATCTACATGTAGTATGAGGGCCACAGAGTTGGAATTCTATGAGCAGATTGTGTAGGTAAGCTCTCATACTACATGGAAGTGGTTAAATTAGTCAGTGATATGCCAATCAAAATTGAAGGTACCGGGTTGTGTACCGGGCTTTATTGAAGCATGAAGCATTATTTTGTTTGCCTTTGCAGTCCTGTTTGCCTGCAATTCTGGACTTCTTGAAACCATACTTGTCAGTTCTTTCTTGGGCTGTGGAGTCGGAGTCGAGGAGTCGGAGCAATTTTGGGTACCTGGAGTTGGAGTTGGTGGTTTCCTAAACTGAGGAGTTGGAGTCAGAGTCGGATGATTTTTGTACCAAATCCACAGCCCTGGTAAGAATTAGACTAAGGAGTTGGAGTCAAGGAGTCGGAGCAATTTGGGGTACCTGGAGTCGGAGTCTGTGTTTTCATAAACTGAGGAGTCGGAGGATTCTTGTACCGACTCCACAGCCCTGGTTCTTTCTCACTAAAGCCCCCGAGGTTCCATTTAAACTCAAAGGTTTAAGGCCCTTTTCACAAGGGGGCGTTTCATTGCATTGTGTTACGGCACTGTAATGCTCAGCAATAAAAGTCTATGGGGCCTTTCATACCTGCTCATTGAGATGCACCGTGGCGGAAGTGTAGTTTTTGATGCTTGGCTGCCAGGAGTGCATCCATGCGTTTTCAGACATCTTCAGCAGCAACGGAAGTCATGCAAGTCTATGGCGACGCAGATATTTTAAAGTGACCGCCACGTGTATTTGTGTCACACATGCGCAGAAGCATATTTTGTCAATACACATCCGTGCAATTCATCTTTTCGGCCACAGTAAGTGAGCGCCAGAGGGTCTCATTTCCTGCTTGGCCTGTTGCCAGACGGGGTTACCGTGCATTAATGCGGGAATCCCTAGTGGCTGTTTTTGTCGTTGCTGTGCAATGCGACCCCCACATTGCACCGCAAAGAAAACCCCCAATGCCCAGTATGATACTGGCCTTGGGTCCTTTCACACTATGCACATTGCATTGCGATAAGATTATCACACAATAATGCCAAAAAGTAGCATTGCTTCTGTTAGAAGTACCGTATGATGCGACTGTACAGTGTACTGAACAGTACTATGGAAAGTATGCTTCCCTGCCACTTTAATTGCACCTGCTGTGTGTTACTCCGATGGAACCCGCCGCACCCAATGTACACGTACCATAGGAAAATCCTTGCATGGTGTTGCGATGTGATGTTATTGCCTGTTGCAGCGGGCGCAGTGTGAAAGGACACTAAGAGAGCAGTGTTATCTGTGTGGAAATGAAGAAGTTGAATGGCAAGACGTGCTAAGGGGTTAGTTACAACAATGATGTTGCATCATAAGTTACATCTGCAGAATGTGGAAACTCACATCCACTTGTCAAGAAATGTCAAAGTGTGTTGAATAAGTTACAGCTAACATGAAACATAATATTAAATATACTACTTTATCCTATTGTGATTCATTTTAATCACTTATATAATATCCATCTATGTTTAATCACTTATATAATATCTATCTATGTTCACCGTTTGTGACTTCTAAAGCTTCTACTGTTTTGTTTCATAATGGCATTATTTACACCAAAAAATTGCAGAACTCAAATGTAATCGCAGCAGTATTCGCCTGGGGTTTTGTGTTTTTGTAGTATGCTATGCTTTGTAGTATGCTTTGTTTGCATTTACAATTTTTCAATTCAATACAAGCGCAAACTCAGAAAAATGCAGCTCAACCAGGATTTGCGTTTGGATATGAATTGAAGCGCACTGGTGTGAAATGGCAACCACAATTCTTATTGTCCTACTGCATAGCTTGCAACTTGCTAAATCTATGCAGATCAAAACTCATTTGGTGAGAAAAGATCCTAAGGGGTCTCCTAGGGGATTACAGGGAAAATCCCATTTACAGTAGTTAGATATAATTGGAGTAGTCCAAATTACAGGGGTAAAAAAAGTCCCTGATTGGAACTGCCATCCATAAATAGGCATTAGAATTCCCATCGGGACTGATTCATCAAGATCAGTAAAAGGAAAATGGAGCAAAAGTAAAGACGTTTTTCAGAACAGCCAGACAAGTGTTAACTTTTAAACTACAGTATAGTTTAAACATCTTATGAACATCAAGGCAGCATGTATTAGAAGCTACCCCAAGTTGCGTGTTAACGGGACTGCCCAGCTCATCTGAATCTTTCTGCTCCTATACAGCAGGGCTTTTCAACCTGTGGTACACGTACCACCAGTGGTACTTTGCTCTTGGCCAGGTGGTACATTCCAAGTTTACCTGCTACTTAATTGCCCACCTGACACTTGTCCTGGTCCCGTCCTGCCTCCACAAAGTTCGGCTACCCCCGTCACTGTGCACTGTCCGCCTGGCTATCTCTTCACTGCACCCGGGTTACCACTGATCTGAGGTCTGAACTATTACAAAGGACAGCACAGTGAGGAGCAAGCAAGGGGGAACCGAACTTTGTGGTGAGTCACTGCCCAGCTCTCTGGTGGTGGGGGAGGCTACCTATATTGAAGTGACGGGGGGGGGGGGGGGACTGGATATGCTACCTATATTGGCAATCTACCTACAGACTGCTAATAATGGCAATCTGTAGGCTTGCAGTCTGATTTTAATCCTTTTCCCCACCAATGCCTCCTGCTATTCCCCTCCCATATGCCCCCCCTTTTCTTAAAGTGTACCTGTAAGAAAAAAGTGCCCCGGGAGGAGGAAGCCTCTGGATCCCAAAGAGGCTTCCCCCTTCCTCCTCAGTAGAGGGGATCCAGCGCTGGAACCCCTCAAAGATCTCCTTGTTTGTGTGAGTGCACGCGCAGTAGTGGCTCTCTGCTCGGGCTCCGATGGAAACACACAAGTCTGATCGGGTCATATCTATTGCGCAGGCACACTGGTGGTACTTGAACATTTTCAGGTGATAAAAGTGGTATAGTGAGTTAACAGGTTAAAAAGCCCTGCTATACAGGATACAGAGCAGCAATGATGGAGAAGGTGGGCAAGAAGAGGTCCCTGGTATTGGCCAGTTCCTTGACCTCCAAGGAAATAAAACAAGATGCAGAGCCCATTAGAAGATAATATTTACTCAGGTGAATATGCAGATACTATATAGCACCAGGATCTGAACTTGTACTGTAAACAATGCAATAAAACAAGGATTCTGTCTGGTTGGTCTGCCCAGCAGCTCCTCACTTGTTACAGCTTTCTTGTTTTATCTTGTCTTGATAAGCCAGACCTAGTGTAACCCCCAGGGGTGTAACAACAACTCAGGGGGCCCCTTGCAAAATTGTCATGGGGTCTCCTGGGGTTCAAATTCCTCCTTGCTGTATCCAATCCCTCTCATGCACACACTTTGTCTCAACACCATTGCAGAGTAGCGCAGGGAGCGGAGCAATACTTATTTGCTTCCAGTGATGCCGGGCTCCTCCATGCATCACAGTTGCAACTCAGACATGTATCGGGAGATGGTGAATGGCAGCAGAGATTGTGCAGCTGTGATGCATGGAAGCAGGAGCAGGTAAATATTACACCACTCTCTGTGCTACTCTGCATGGGGTTAGGGGGGAGACTGGAAGAGCAGTCTCTCTCCCTCCCCCCCTCGTGATCATGGGGCTATTGTTACACCCCTGGTACCCCTTCTCAATAAGAAGAAATTGTGATAGAATCCTGCACTATAAATGGTATGGTCCAAAGATCTTATAACTAGCTAATGGATGCCAGAATCCCAAACATTGGAAAGGAATGTAAAGCTATCAAGCCAGTGTTTCTCAAACCGGTCCTCATGACTCCCCAATGGTGGATGTTTTGCAGGCAACCTCACCTATGCACAGGTGGGGTAATTAGTGTATCAGCTAGGGGGATTCCATGTAGCTGAGACAATAATTACCCCACCTGCGTATAGGTGAGGTTGCTTTCAAAACATGCGCCATTGGCGAGTCACGAGGATAGGTTTGAGAAACAATGCAGTAAGCAAGCCTCATGGATTTTATTCAACAAACATGAATTTGCAGCTCTTCAGTTGATGACTTGACATGACTCTGTCATGTGGGTGACTTGCTTTATATATCTGCAGCTCATGGTGACAATAGCGATAACATAACTGTATTGCATGCTTCTCCTGTAGGATCATTGCCCCTGGTGTCAGCATAAATTGGGTCATCCATGCTTGTAATCATTATGCACGGCTGGAAAACGTTGTATTGTCTTTCTCTTGAAGTCACTATTGAAGGTCTCCTTTACCCCTACTGTAGCCCTCATTATCATTATTCTGGTTTGGTTTTGTATGTCCTTGCAGGTACCGCAGGTATTATTATCAGTGGCATACCCCAAAAAAAAAAAACAGTTGTCAGGATGTAGTCGGAGCTAACCGTTATGAAACTCTATACTGCATACACTGTACTCTATGCGGTGCTGCAGAAGATGTCGGTGCAAAGTAAATTCGCAATAATAACATGGTAGGACATATGACTATGGTATGATTAGATTGTAAGGGGGGGGGGGGTTAAAGAGGTAGTGACACAAGACAGAGAGCCTGGTGGGAGAGGAGAAATGGCAGGAAGGATTCAGACATCACCAGTGCTGTTTGGCAGGGACATACTGTTAAAACAAGCCACTGAAATCTGAAAAGAGGATAGGGTCATGGGGAAGACAACAGGGTGGGAGGGGGAGCTGGGTAAAGAGATAAGATTACCTGCAAATAAGAAAATCTAAATTGCCTGGAGCTTGCTTCTCTGCTCACTACAGAAGTCGTCTGTCAGCACCTGTATCACTGGCTTCTGCAATAACAGACTGCCCTGCATTATCAATTAATTACTTTTATCAGGGTAAATAATCAATAGTCCAGGGCACTCTGGTATTACAGCATCTAGTGCGCATGGCTACTAATGACAGGCAAATTCTGAAGCGCTAAACACATCCTGCCACCTCTCCGTGCTAATGTCCCAGCTGCAGCACAGCAATCATTCTCTCTACTCACCCCACTGCTCTGCACATTCACTCACTGCAGGCTGTGTGTAGAGAGCAAGGAGACACATTGCCCATGGGACAGGAAGGGGCAGGGTGCCACATCTAGTGCAGGAAGTAGTACAGTCCCATGCACTGCCAGCTGCTATTTTCCTGAATGTTGCCCTAACTATGAAAAAGTTACCAGGTGGAAGAACACAGGGGCTGTGAGCACCTGCAGCCCTGTGGTAGGTATGCCACTGATTATTATTAATATTATTATTATTTAGTATTTATATAGCAACGACATCTTCCACAGTGCTGTACATAGTATATTGTCTTGTCATCTATCTGTCCCTCAGAGAAGCTCACAATCTAATCCCTACCAGTCATGTGTCTGTTTATGTACTATGTAGTCTATGTATCGTAGTCTAGTGCCAATTTAGGGGGAAGCCAATTAATGTATCTGTATGTGTTTTTGGGATGTAGGAGGAAACCAGAGTGCCCAGAGGAAACACACACAAACTCTGTGCAGATAGTGCCCTGGCTGTGATTCGAACCGGGGACCCAACGCTGCAAGGCAAGAGTGCTAACCAATACCCTAGCTTGCTGCCCTGTCTTTCTTGATAAAATGGTTCCTCCAAAGGTCTTGATACATTGGATATTTCTTTCATGTTTGTTGAATAAAATCCATAAAGAGTGGTGCTTACGAGCTTAATATTTCTCTCCACTCAGGAAACCTGCTATTGTTGCCAATGACTTCTCAATGCGAAGTCCCTATCTGAGACTGCCAGGAATGGCCTATTCTATGCAACAGGCTGTCTTTAGATTGACTGAAAGCTCTATGCAGACATCTGGTAGTGGTAGTAAAGGAATTACATATGCAAGGGCTGAAAATCCTAATAATCCTGATTACCGTACATGCAGGAGACAGTTGCCACCGTTGCATAGAAGCGAAATTTGAATTTTTTGGTCATTACAGAAAATTATACCTGGCTGGAGACTGAAATGGAAATGTATTTTATTAACATTAAATTACAAATGTAATATTTGTTTGACAGTAGTGGAGCATTTCATTTGCAAATGCAATTCGTGGTGTGAATAATACAAGTTAATCCCACAGTATGTGAAGCAGCGGTGTTTAGAAGAGGTGAACGCATGATGCTTTCACAGTCTTTATACTATGATACTGGACCTTTTCTATCTGCATTTAGACTGTACTATTACTGCAGATGAAGTTAATCATCAGATTAGCTTTTCCCAAGATTGCAAGTGCCATTGCCAGAGCCTTGGCTGGTTCCAGGGCAGAGCACACCTAAGCAGTTTCCCACCCAGTGACTTACCTGCCTACTTTAGAACCAAAACTGCTGCTTTATCTTGAAATTTGTAATCTTCAGTGCTTAATAGAAGCAACAGTTATACCAACACATGAAAGCAATTATCAGTGGCGTAACTGAACTATCCCAGGCCTCCTGCAAGATTCAGCAGTTTGCCCCCCCCCCCCCCCACACACACACACACAATGTTATGTGTACGTTACTCCCCCTCTCAGTGTTTGTGCAGATAACAGCCCCCCTCCAATCTTGCAGAGTAGCGCAGTAGCAGAGCTTCACATAAGACAATTCCCCATGAGGAGATGGACTAGTCGAAAACCTTTCAGATCTGTCAGATTTTACTATCTACTGCGAAAAAAAGTAGTTTACTGTGCATTTTATTTTGAGACAAATGTACATCTTATGTAGCCGATGCAGCCATCCAAACAGGTAACTATACAGTACGTGTGAAAAGGAATACTGTGCACCTGTAACATAAACAGTTCCCAAAAAGATTTATTCCGTTCCTTTAGACATACATAATCAGCCTTGACATACTTCAAAGAGAGGTGCCAAACCTGTGTGTGCCGACGTTGTGGTGGTGTGGAGGGGAGAGGTGACCAGGGGAAAATCCGGACGGCACTACAGCCGTTTCTCGCCGCTTGGGCGCTTGCTCACATGCGTGTCCGTGTTTTTCAAAAAATAAAAACGGCATATCGCCGTGCTCTGTGCAAATAAGCATCTATATACACCATTAGCCTATGTGTATGTCATAAAGCTCACCTGTTTCATCCCTGCATTATAGAAAATTATCACTTTATTTCATCCAATAAAACCCTTAAAGGGGACCCCCGAACCTGAAGAAAAACCCTCATTAAAAACCTGGAAGAGCTGGGCGGGACTCTGGAGACCATATACTTTGTGGGTTATATTTAACCCCATCTCTAACGTACCCTTATGAACAAAGGAGGAGGAGGGGAAGGACAATCACATAATTACATTTATGGAGATATTTCTTAAAGAAAAAAGGTGAACTCACGCACCCCATTATTGTGGGGACATCCTCTGTCCCCGCAAATTTTAGAAGTTAGTCGAGTAAAAGGGGGGGAGGAGAGGAGAGTGGGAGTGGAAAGAGAAGAAGAAGAAAGAAAGGGAGGGGCATTGTCCCCCGTCATCCCATGGGGCACCACCTTGCAGACCCATCCCACCTGTTGTGCATAGGGGGAGGACTTTATTAGTCCTTGGTTTAAGGGGGTGCGTTGTGTACCCTACATCCTCTAGCTCGCCCAGGAGTGGATAGGTTCACCCCCATAGTCGGATGTTCGCATGGTGCAGCCCACGGGACCCCAGTTACAGGACAATAAATTAACAACTCTTTTCCTATTTTGTTGGGCCCTATTGGGTCCCTACATGTCCACCTATTGGGGACCTTTTTGAGGTTATATTTTCATTATTGCCCGTTTTTGTACTGCCCGTGCGGACATCCGAACAAACCATACTAGGCACTGTGCCCCTGCCCACGCCTCGCGGAGGACTGTCCAGCCATCACCTCCAAAAAGTTACCCAAAAAAGGGGAAAAGAACAGAAGAATAGAGTTTCCCGGGAGATTCGTTCACCAAAGGGGGGAGTCGGGGTATTCCACCAAGAGAAAAAGAAAAAGGGGGCACCAGGTGTTCTAAGGTTCAAGAAAACACGCCAACTCCAATCTATCATTCAGGCCCAAAGGTCCCATAGCTTCTGAGCGCAGGATGACCCTTGACTCACGTCTGGTCAATTCGCGATCACGGTCACCCCCTCGCCCTGACGGGGCGACATGCAGGAGGCCCGCAAATCTTAAACATCTTGCCCTCCCACCATGTGCCTCCCTTACATGCTCAATCAGTCTAGGGCTACCTTTGCCCGACTTGATTGAGCTGAAATGTTCCCCCACCCTCTCTTTAAGGGGGCGAGTAGTCTTCCCAACATAGTAAAAGAGGCAGGGGCAAAATACCACATAAGAAACAAACTTCGTCTGGCATGTAATAAAGGCTCTCACTTCCCACTGTAAGCCCCCCAAACGGTAATTGGTACCTTCCCACATGTTGGCACAAAAATCGCAGTGACCACACTTGTGGTTACCTTTGGGGCGATTGCTCGATAGCCAATTCCGAATGGGGGGTGAGCGATATTCGCTTCGAATTAGGGTGTCCCCTAAAGTGGGAGCCCTTCTAAATACAACCCTGGGAGGGCTTGGGAACACCTTCTGGAGGGTTGGATCTCTCACTACTACCCCCCAATTTTTCTTTATGATCTCAGTCAACTTAGCTGACATTGGGGTGAAGTCGAAGGTAAGGGTCAGATTATTTTTCCCATTATCCCTTCGATCCTCTGAACCTCTCAGAAGTAGGGAGTTCCTATCCATCTTTCTCGCCCTATCCTGGGCTTGTTCCAGGCAATTCCTGTCATACTTTCTAGCCTCAAGTCTTGCGGTTAGTTCTCGTGCTTGTATCTCAAAGGTCTCCATGTTAGAGTTATTTCGTCTTAGACGGAGGTACTGGCCGTATGGCAGGGAGGTTTTGACATGCTTAGGGTGGAAGCTATGTCTGTGTAGGAGGGAGTTCACAGCAGTATCCTTCCTGTACCCCTCACAGGCCAGCTTGGCCCCATCGGGCCTAATCCTCAGATCCAAGAAACTGATGGATTGCTCGCTTACCTCTGACGTAAAGCGCATATTCACCTGATTATCATCGAGGTAACTCATAAAGGCGTTGAAAACCTCCCGGCCCCCCTGCCACACGACCAGCACATCGTCCACATACCTGGCCCAAATTTTAATGTTCTTCCTGTACGGATTCCTGGGATTGTGGACATAGTCCTCCTCCCAGGCCCCCAAAAAAAGACCCGCATAGGTACATGCCACAGAGGTTCCCATGGCTGTTCCCGACCTCTGGTGGTACCATCTTCCATCTAACATGAAGGCATTGTGTGTCAAAATGAAATTTAGACAATCACAGAGAAATTCCTTGTATCCCTCATCCTTGTTAGTTCTGTCCAGGTACCTCCGGACTGCCCCCACGCCCTCCCCGTGGGGTATCCTGCTATAGAGACTTTCCACATCTATGGTGGCCATAATATAGTCATTTCTCCACTGGATTTTCTCGACCAACTTAATTGCGTCGAGCGTATCCGCCAGGTAGGACGGGACCCCCGACAGGAGAGGGCGTAGCAGGTGGTCGAGGAACCGGGACAGACGTTCCGTCAGGGAGCCACACCCCGAGACGATCGGTCTCCCTGGGGGGCTCTCCGAGGACTTGTGCAATTTGGGAAGATGGTACCACACTGGATTTCGGGGAGACATGGGAAGCAAATCAACCGCTAATCTCTGCGGCATGTACCCTTTTTCCACCCCCCGTCTCAGTAGGGAGCGGAGGCTGGCCTGATACCTTGGGGTGGGATTTCCACCCAATCTCTGGTAGAACTCAGTATTGTTTAATTGCCTGTGGGCCTCGTTGACATAAAACTCACTGGACATGATCACCACATTCCCCCCTTTGTCCGCCTGCTTGATCACCAGGTCGCGGCGTTGTCTTAACCATCTAATGGCAGCCTTATCGGTTTTGTTTAAATTGTCAGGGGCCTGCTGGTAACTGAATTGAAACAATACTAAAACAAATACTAAAAGGTGTGGTGATTACAAGCTTTATGGGAGGCAAAGCACCCTTCGAAACAAGACTTTAACAAATCCCCAGTTGAAGCATATGAGTGCCAGATCTTAAACTCCTTCCTACATTGTACCAAACAGGTAACTATAACAGCTCCCTGCTGCCCCCTCTGCATAGCCTGCCAGGCTGGGGAAGGCACACTTACCCAGCAGCAGGAAAAATTCAGACCTGCAGCAAAATAAAGCAAAACTTTATTTGGCTGCTAAAAGAATAAAGATGCACCGCAATGAATAGTAAAATGTAGTACATTATTGAGAATACTGCATTTTATGTCAGTTATCCTGGTTTCACCATCATAAACACTTCCTATATAGTACTGTATATTGATATGTAATTCTTCCCTCCCAGTGATGCTTAGCCTATGCTATTTAGTTATGCAGCCTTTTGCCCCAGAGCACTCTGGGAGACCAGGTGTTTTTTCTGCTCACTTTGGAACTAGATCTGACATATTTTAAACTAGTCTCCTTGTGGGCAATTCACAGTATTTGCTTTAGGCCAGAAACCCATTAGGAGCGATTTTTCTGAGCACTTTGTGCTTTGAAAACTCTTGCTAATGTAATGCTATAGGTGTGATCCCACTTGAGCGATGTGATTTTATAAAAATCCCCCATAGCATTGCATTAGCCATACCCCCCAACCGTCCCGTTTTCGTCGGGATTCTCCCGATTTGGGGGGCCTCCCGCTATCCTGACCCCCCCCCTCTTGAATCCCGACGGCTGGCAGAGAATGGAGGCGGAAAAACTGATCGAGGCTCCAGCCGCGATACTGAGAGATGCGGGAGCCGGCTTCAATACTTCCTCCCTCTCTGAATGCCCCCTGATGTATGTCCGTGTGCCCCCCCTCCCCTCCCTGTAGGCAGAGTGAGCGCAGCGGGCAGTCAGGTCCTCTTATCGCTGATGCACGCGTACATGTCTCTGGCATCGGACTTCCATGTGCTTCCTGTTTACTATGACATCACAGGAAGCACATGGAGGTCCGATGCCAGAGACAGTGTACGCGTGCATCAGCCAGCGGTAAGAGGACCCGACTGCCCGCTCCGCTGCGCTCACTCTGCCTATAGGGAGGGGAGGAGAGGGGGGCACACGGACATACATTAGGGGGCATTCAGAGAGGGAGGGAGGGAGGAAGTAATGAAGCCGGGCTCCCGCATCCCTCATTATCGCGGCTGGAGTCTCCATCAGTTTTTCCGCCTCCATTCTCTGCCCAGGCACCCCCCCCCCACACACACACACAACTGGCACCCTCCTCCCCACCCACGGGCATTCTCCCCACCCCCTCCACTGACAACCCCCCTACCCACCAAGTGTCAGGGTACCTTGGCCCCTGCACCCTGGCCCCAGGCACCCTTCCCCAGGCACCCTGGCCCCTGCACCCTTGCCCCAGGCACCCTGGCCCCTGCACCCTTCCCCAGGCACCCTGCACCCTCCTTCCCCAGGCACCCTGCACCCTCCTTCCCCAGGCACTCTGCACCCTCCTTCCCCAGGCACTCTGCACCCTTCCGCAGGCACCCTGCCCCAGGCACCCTGGCCCCTGCACCCTTCCCCAGGCACCCTCCTTCCCCAGGCACCCTGCACCCTCCTTCCCCAGGCACCCTGCACCCTCCTTCGCCGGGCACTCTGCACCCTTCCCCAGGCACCCTCCTTCCCCAGGCACCCTGCACTCTTCCCCAGGCACCCTGCCCCTGGCCCCTGCACCCTTCCCCAGGCACCCTGGCCCCTGCACCCTTCCCCAGGCACCCTGGCCCCTGCACCCTTCCCCAGGCACCCTGGCCCCTGCACCCTTCTTCCCCAGGCACCCTGCACCCTTCTTCCCCAGGCACCCTGCACCCTCCTTCCCCAGGCACCCTGCACCCTCCTTCCCCAGGCACCCTGCACCCTCCTTCCCCAGGCACTCTGCACCCTTCCCCAGGCACCCTGCACCCTTCCCCAGGCACCCTGCACCCTTCCCCAGTGTCAGTGTACCCTGGCCCCTGCCCCAGGCACCCTGCCCCTGCACCCTTCCCCAGGCACCCTGCACCCTGTCCCAGGCACCCAGTGCCTGGCCCCTGTCCCAGGCACCCAGTGCCTGGCCCCTGTCCCAGGCACCCAGTGCCTGGCCCCTGTCCCAGGCACCCAGTGACTGGCCCCTGCTCCAGGCACCCAGTCCCTGCACCCTGCTCCAGGCACCCAGTCCCTGCCCCAGGCACCCAGTCCCTGCATCCTTCCTCAGACACCCTGGCCCCAGCACCCTTCCCCAGGCACCCTGTCCCTGCTCCAGGCACCCTGTCCCTGCCCCAGGCACCCTGTCCCTGTCCCAGGCACCCTGCCCCTGCACCCTGTCCCAGGCACCCAGTGCCTGTCCCCTGTCCCAGGCACCCAGTGCCTGGCCCCTGGCCCAGGCACCCAGTGCCTGGCCCCTGTCCCAGGCACCCAGTTCCTGGCCCGTGCTCCTGGCACCCAGTCCCTGCACCCTGCTCCAGTCCCTGCATCCTTCCCCAGACACCCTGGCCCCAGCACCCTTCCCCAGGCACCCTGTCCCTGCTCCAGGCACCCTGTCCCTGCCCCAGGCACCCTGTCCCTGCACCCTGCTCCAGGCACCCAGTCCCTGCCCCAGGCACCCAGTCCCTGCATCCTGCCCCAGACACCTTGGCCCCTGCACCCTTCCCCAGGCACCCTGTCCCTGCACCCAGTCCCTGCACCAGGCAACCTGTCCCTGCACCCTGCTCCAGGCACCAAGTCCCTGCTCCAGGCACCCAGTCCCTGCACCCTGCTCCAGGCACCCAGTCCCTGCACCCTGTCCCTGCTCCAGGCACCCTGTCCTTGCACCCTGCTCCAGGCACCCTGGCCCCTGCACCCTGTCCCTGCACCCTGCCCCTGCACCCAGTCCCAGCACCCAGTCCCAGCACCCTGCCCCAGGCAACCTGTCGACACCCTCCTCCTTCCCACTGACACCCTCCTCCTACCCACTGGCACCTTCCTCCCCCACCCACTAGCACCCTCATTTCCACCCAGTGTCACACTCTCCCACCCACTGGCACCCTCCCCTGCACACTCCCTCCCATTGTCACCCTCTTGCAAAAGCAGGGGTGTGGCTTAAGGCCGCACAGTTGGGAGGTATGCATTAGCAAGAGTTTTTTTAAATCACTAGCGATTAGAAATCTCTCCTAGTGGGTTTCTGGCCTTATTTTTTTTTTACAAAATAACTCCATGGAAAGGATCTATATAAAGATACTGAGTGGACTGCTTATTTGCTTACACTACAGTGGCAGTTGCACAGAGCTTTTGAAAATAATAATAAAAAAACCCCTAAGAATCCCCCAGAAGACTATCTACTGCAAGTGACTGCGAAAAAGGTAGTTTACTGTGCATTTTACTCTGAGACAAGTGTACATCTTACGTGAATGCATACACATGTATTTTACTTTTTTATTTGCAACAGTGGTCGTTTAAGGCGCTCCCAGTCTAATGTCCCCACCATCATGCCTCCCAACTTTTTGAGATGCTAAAGAGGGACACTTAAGCCACGCCCCTGCCACACCCCCACTCACGGCCCCGGCAGGCCCCTAGTCACGCATACCATATAGATTTTATAAGAAAAATATGTTGTTTTATAATGCCAACCACACTGGTCCTTTCTATCCTGGTTCATTATCCTTCATATTAACATTTTAAAATTAGTAATATATCAATTTAAAGGATGTAAATAACGTTTAGAGTCAATCAAACACATTTTTTAGTAGAGAAATATATATATTTCGTATAGAAAGAGGGACAAAGTCCTGAAAGAGGGACAAATGAGGAGGAAAGAGGGACAGGGCTCCCAAAGAGGGACTGTCCCTCTGAAAGAGGGACAGTTGGGAGCTATGCCACCATCCTCTTGGGCCATTTTGGGGGAAGCCAATAAACCTAGCAGTTTGTTTTGGGGATGTAGGAGGAAAGCAGAGTGGCCAGGGGAAACCATTGCGGACACGAGTAGGACATAGCGCACATATGGTGTACAGGTTTTGACTGAATCTAGGACTCTAGCATTGCAAGGTAAAAGAGCTAGTCACCGCCCTGGCATTCTGGGAAAACATACTGTTTTAGCTTCCAAATTAATTGATTTTATCATTAAAAACACGAATGCATGATAAAAAATGAAAATGAAACAAGCTTCAGCTTGTTACATAAAATACATCTGTTTCATTTCTGATAAATATAATGAAGCGTTCCCAAACATTGACATGTTTTATATCAAAGTTAATAGATTTTGGGAACACAATTTTTTTCTTGTAAGTTATTTTTTATAACACTTGCTAAGAATATAAATATGCAAATCGGTTGGTTTATTATAAGGGGGTTATTTAACAGAACCAAAAATAAAAAAATATAGTTTTATTTTATACAGTGAACAGTCTATAATGAAATACATCTGTATGCAAACATATAAGATGTATATTTGTCCTAAAGTAAAATGTACTATAAAACGACTTTTTTTTTCCTATGTCACTGTCACTTATGGTTGGTAATACAAATCTTATAAGGCTTTGGACTAGTCCATCTTCTCATGGGGGATACTGAGGGTTTTCTTTATTTTCAAAAGTACTTATTAAACAGCACTTGTTCAGTGAAACAATCAAAATAGTGTGCAAGCAAGGTGGGAGGCCAGCTGGCATCTTTATATAGATCCTTTCAAGGGAGTGGTTTTGTAAAGAATAAAGGAAATGCTAGTAGTCCAAAACCTGTTATGATTTTATCTACCTAATGTAAGTGACAGCAACATAGGAGAAAAGTCATGTATAGTGCATTGTACTCTGGGAGAGCTGTAGATCTTAGATGTATGCACACACATATCATTTATTTTATTTTATTTATTTTTTTTTGTGACGTGTTCCTTTAGTGAAATGGAAATGGAAGGAAATGAGCTGCTGTGTGCGGTTAGGAAAAGTAAAGCAGGCCATACACTGGCTCGATTCACGGCCGTTTCGACAGCAGATCCGATCCTGGGATCGAATCTGCTGCCAATCGCTTGCGCTAAACGCACCCGCCGATCCGATTCCCTCCCGAAATCGGATCGGTCCGTCGATCGCGCCGTGCGGGAAATTACCCTCGATCGCCCGGCGGTAGGAGCGCGTCGCTTGCGGCGTACGATTCGGGCCCGATCCGAGCATGTATACATTACCTGAAGCTGGCTCCGGGGTCCTCTTCTCCTCGCTGTACCGCATTTCCGCATGTCCCAGTGTACGCTTATACTTCCTGTGTCACTCCGGTGACCAGGAAGTTGAAATAGAGGGCGCTCTATTTGAACTTCCTGGTCACGGAGTAACACAGGAAGCGCCGGGATGGAGCAAGAACAGCGGTGCAGTGCGGAGAAGACGCCCGGGAGCCAGCCTCAGGTAATGTATAGGGGGGGGGGGACAGGCGGCAGGAGCAGCTGAACAGATTGTGATCGGTTTCAGGCTGAAATCGATTCACAATCTGTTTGCAGTAAAGGCAGCCATACGATCCCTATCTGATCAGATTCGATCAGATAGGGATCTGTCAGCTGGTCGATCTAATGGCACATCGACCAGTGTATGGCCACCTTAAGTGGTTGATGTTTTGCATCATTGTAGTTGCAGCCAGTCTCCTCAGGTTCTGATAATCTATCATGGTGGCATAGTGGGCAGCATGGTGGTTTAGTGCCTAGCACTCTTGCCTTGCAGCGCTGGGTCCCCAGGTCCCAGCCAGGGCACGATCTGCAAAGAGTTTGCATGGTCTCCCCGTGTCTGTCTGGGTTTCCTCTGGGCACTCTGGTTTCCTCCCACATCCCAAAAACATACTGATAAGTTAATTTGTTTCTAGCTAAATAGTCCCTAGACTATGACACATACACCACACAATACCTCCATAGACATATGACTATGGTAGGGATTAGATTGTGAGCCCCTCTGAGGGACAGTTAAGTCACAAGACAATATACTCAACACATGAAAACGCACAACTAGTTTTAGGTGTTACACCTGAGGAAGTACAGCTTTGCAGAAGATGTCAGCGCAGTATAAATACTAAATAATAATAATAATAACAACTTTGTTCGTTTTTTTGGGGGGGGGGGGGCTTTTACTTTCCCTGTTATTTTCTGTCTTCCAATGCTAGGGTTACACTAGGCAAAAACAGTCCTATTTCCACAGAACGGACCACAACAGACCAACAGACATGTCCTATGTTTAGCATAGGATCCCTTCAAACAAATGCCATGTCCATTCTGTGCAGTGTCCATTGCAGTGATGGAATGTAAACTATTGACCTGCACAATTTTTCTAGACAGTGGATGGAAGTTGGATGTGCCATAGATAGCATCCTATATATGACATGTCCAATACAACAAACACAAAGGTGACACTGAACAAGGAAGTCATGCTGTGGACGGTGACAGCATATCTGATGTCATCATCTGCGCCACAAACACGTCATAGTGTGAACACAGCCTTATTGTTCCCTTACCATAAAACTTTTCAGGGAGAGCCTTCTTTTCTACTACTGGCAAACAGTCAACCATGAAAGGATGCATCTGCATTGTTTCTGATTTTTGGATTATCTGTCACTCCATTCAGTGCTACATAATATATTAGTGCTATAACAATAAAATATAATAAGAATTTTCCAGTGTTCTAGGAGCAGTTTAATATATGAGACATTGAGCCTGATTTTCGAAGATTATTGCAAACAGTGGCATAGCAATAAGGGATGCTGAGGCTGTGACCACACCAGGGGCCATATGCAATTAACTTTTTCTCCTGTGTTTTCTCCTAGGAGAAAAATGTTCATCTTCAATTTAAATTAACTTTTTAGCACTATAAATTTAAATTTAACTTTTTATAAATATAATTTTGAGTATTTGTTTGCTTGCTGATAGTGTAAAAGCATTTTATTTACCCGTTGTGAAAATATAACTTAGGAGAAAACTTTGGTGAAAAAGTGAATTGCATATGGCCCCAGGGCCCTTGGACCAAAGTCTCTGCCATATCTGGTGCATGTCCCCAATGGTACACTAACCCACCACTCAGTATCATAACAAAAGAGACAGATACAGGGCTGGATTTCTGAGATGGCTACAAAGGCCCAGGTCTTGGGCGGCTGCATATGAAGTGAGAGAGACACTGCAGCATATGAAAAGGAAGTGACAAGAAAGTTGGCCTAATTTAGTTCATAAAAATTCTAAATCTGGCCTTGGACAGAGATAGCACACTTGCTTGCCAGTGAAGTGTATTCACATTGGCATCCCACACACCACTAGTTTTAGGTGTTACACCTAAGGAATGGTTGTATGCATAGATAGGGAACTGGCTAATGGACAGAAAACAAAGAGTTGTGGTCAATGGATCGTACTCAAAATGGGAGACTGTTAGCAGTGGGGTCCCACAGGGGTCTGTTCTGGGTCCAGTGCTGTTCAATGTATTTATTAATGACCTAGTAACCACTGACCTAGTAGATGCAGTAGTGAGCAATGTTGCTATTTTTGCAGATGATACAAAATTGTGCAGAATCATCAACTCTCAGGAAGATAGTGTTATATTGCAACAGGATCTGGATAGGATGGCTATATGGGCACATACATGGCAGATGAAATTCAATGTTGAAAAATGTAAATTCATGCATTTTGGTCGTACCAATGATGTACACCATACAAATTAAATGGGATACAGTTGGGGACATCAAACTTGGAGAAGGACTTAGGAGTACTCTTCAACAACAAGTTAAATAATCGTACTCAATGCCAAGCCGCTGCAGCTAAAGCTAACAACATTTTGGGATGCATTAAAAGGGAAATAAAAACTTGAGATGCTAGCATAATATTGCCCCTGTTTAACTCTCTAGTAAGGCCACATCTGGAATATGGAATTCAGTTCCGGGCACCACATTACAAAAAAGATATTGCAGTTTTAGAGCAGGTGCAGTGACGAGCAACAAAATTGATACTTGGGATGGAAGGTCTCACTTACCAAGAAAGGTTAGATAAACTGGGTTTATTTAGTCTAGAGAAAAGACGTCTTAGAGGGGATCTAATTAACATGTATAAATACATCAGAGGGCAATATAATAGCTTGGCGGATGCGCTTTTTGTCCCTAGGCCTTCTCAAAGGACTAGAGGACATGATCTGCGCATAAAGGAAAAACGTTTTAGCCATTTATTACGAAAGGGTTCTTTACAGTAAGAGTGATTGAGATGCGGAATGCATTGCGACAGGAAGTCGTTATGGCAACTCTATACCTGCATTTAAAGGGGGCTTAGATGCGTTCCTTGCGTTGAAAGACATCCATGGCTACAATTACTAGGTAATGCCTAATGATGTTGATCCAGGGATTTTATCTGATTGCCATCTGGAGTCGGGAAGGAATATTTCCCTTTTGGGGCTAATTGGACCATGCCTTGTAAGGGTTTTTTCGCCTTCCTCTGGATCAACAGGGATATGTGAGGGAGCAGGCTGGTATTGTACTTTATACTGGTTGAACTTGATTTACATATGTCTTTTTTCAAACAAAATAACTATGTAACTATGTATGCAGATGTGTGCTTTTTTGAGAAATTTCCTTTCTCAAAAACACATATGGCCCTGTGCATGTGAGCTAAATTTTCGGTTTCACTACATTAAGGAGCATTTTCTGTATATTATTCTGGAAAATATCCCAGGGAGCCAAACGTCTGGATGTAACCCCAATGATCTGGATGTCATTGGATAGGTCTTGTTCACATTGGGTGTGTTGAGAAACATATAAAAGCGTATGATAAAAAAAAAACGCATACGTTTCTGCATGCTTTAATTCGTGTCTCAGTGCGTTGCAGTGCACTTTTTTTTAAGCATGTTTGCTTATTGTGACAGTTGTCAATAAAGCTTTGTTTTCAAATGAAAATGTATTTTTTTTTCAATTAGGGGTAACTGCACTAAAAAAGCGCACCCATTTACTTGCATTGATGTGCGCTTTACAGCTCAACGCACAGAAATACATGCAACACTACGTTTTTGTAACGCAGCGCATAGATGTGAACCAGGCACATTTGATTACATGGGAAAATCAATACCTTGCAGAACACACAGGGCAATGCGCTGTTAAAAGCGCACAGAAACGACCCTGATGTGAAATTTGGTTCAACTATAAAGCACTTAGTTGTAGCAGTGATGAGTGTGCATTTAATCTGAAGTGGCTGCTCTGAAAATGCTAGCTAAAAATACACATTGAGAGCAATAATACATAACGTTTTGGAAAGCCAAAATATGCAATATATGCCAGATGGGAAAGGCTGCAGTAGCAATCCTCTACACCCCAGGGATAACACAGCAAGCTGCGTTTTATGATTTGTTAAAATGATTATTTTATTTTGTTTCTCCAGAAACAGAAACTTTGAATATTTAACATTTCTGGGAAATGACTGAGCATTTTGTTTTTGTCATGTGTGCTGTTTACAAGTAAGCACATGAAGAAAAAGAGAGGGGCGCTTTGAGCTTGGTTGAAAATAGTCGGGTCACTTCTGCTAGGCAGGTCTCACCTGGTAAAATTGCGGCTGGCACAGCGTACACAGCCTCTGCTCGCTTGCGTCCCACCAAAGCCGAGCCGGGGACCAGGCTCTTGATCGCAGGGGCGGAAGTGACGTCACGTCCCAAGATCCTCCGGGACCAGTTACTATGGCAACCTGGACGCTCGCTAGACAAGCGGGGAGCGATGTTTCAATACTTAAAACTACGCTGCTGCTAGAGGGATCCAGCTGCAGCATAAAATAGGATAAGGTGCAACACACTAAAAGGTGTACTATTAAAGTACAAATTTATTAAAACAAGTAAGCAGCAAAATAGGGAGCAGAAGTCTCTTCAGTAAAAACAGTGCCACCATAGGTGCCTATAATAAAAGCCACATTTTGCTGCAGGATAGGGAAATTTGGGCGCATGGTGGCGGCCGCCGGATTTTCTTTTTTGCCACTAAATGCGTCTTTTTCGCACGTGTATGTGAATTGACGTGCGTTTGCGGCCTTTTTTCAAGTAATTTGCATACGAAAATGATTTAAAAAAAAAAATCTCTTCACCATTTATCACTATTGTTATACGCCTGCAAAAATACATACACGAAAACCGCACCATGTGGAAACTTGTTACAAAGGCGGCCATTTTTTTAGCCTGCAGGGGGAATTTCCTTGTAATGAAAACTGACCCATTGAAATACATTGCGTATTTGAATTCGCGTGCGGCTAATGTATGTGAATTCGCCATAGTGAAAACCGGCCCTTAGGGTTAGGCACCAGTGGGGGGGGGGGGGGGGGTGATCTTAGGGTTAGGCACCACCAGGCAAGGGTTCAGTGTGAGAGAAGGCTTAGGTTTAGCCATAGTAAAATAACGGTAAATATTACTGATATTTTACTATCAAAATGAAGTAGTAGAATATTGATAAGTTTAACGATATTTTACTACTGGCAATCCCCTATTACCTTTTTCCATACGCCTTTTTTACATGTATGCGTTTACCATTCATATCTGTATCTTTAGCATTTGCATATGAACAGACTACTTCTTATTTAATGTGATATACTGTATACAAACCACATACGCACATACACGGCAGATAGGCCGACTTTTTGACACCCACATTTTGGGTGTACAGTGCGGGGGGAGGGGGGGGGTTGACCTAAGTATAGCTGATCACTAAACTTAAGTGCTCTGTGTAGTACATATTATGTGCTGTTTCATCACAGTTGCATAACCAGACACTAGTCACTAGTTTAGCACGCTGTATTGTAGTTGGTTGCGAAAATCGTAAAATAAAACACACATGTAAACACTTACAAATTAGAAGTACATTTCTTCCAGATTAAAATGAGCCATAAATTACTTTTCCCCTATGTTGCTGTCACAGTAGGTAGTAGAAACCCGACAGAACCGGCAGGTTTTGACCCAGCCCATCTCCTTATGGGGGATTCTTGTGGTTTTGTTTATTTTCAGAAGCACTTAGTGAATGGTATTTGTTCTGTCCAACTGTGCAGCGAGCAGGGAGGCTGGCCAGCATCTTTGTATATATCCTTTTCAGGGAATGTCTTTATGAAGAATAAAAGCCTTGCTGAGAATCCGTTATGATGTCAGATTCTCATGTCAGATTTCTACTATTATTATTATTTATTGTATTTATAAAGCGCCAACATATTACGCAGTGCTGGACATTAATTTAGGTTACAGACAATATTTAGGGGTGTCATACAGCAATATGACAATACAGGAATACAAGAAAACCAGATCACACAGCACAGTATGAGTACAAGGTAATGCTTAGTCAGTCACTGGAGGGGAGCATGGAGATTAGGCAAGTTAGGTTCACTCAAATGCATAGCATGGGTGCACAGTAATGGAGGTGCATGATCAGGGAGGACACAAAAGAGGAGGACCCTGCCCAAAGGCTTACAATCTAGAGGGAGAGGTAGGGACACGAGAGGTAGGGGACCAGAGTTCAGCTGTGGGTTTAGAGCAATTGTGAGGGGTGGTAGGCCAGAGTGAAAAGGTGAGTTTGAGGCCTTCTTGAAGGTGTTGAAGGAGGGGGCTGCCCTAATGGGTGGAGGTAGGGAGTTCCATAGTGTTGGAGCGGCTCTTGAGAAGTCTTGGAGGCGTGCATGGGACTGGGTGATGCGGGGGACGGTCAGACAAAGTTCATTGGAAGAGCGGAGTGAGCCTCTAGGTGTGTACCTCTGAGTAAGATCGGAAATGTAGGTTGGACAGGTTTTGTGGACAGATTTGTAGGTCAGACACAATATCTTGAATCTGATTCTGGACTGGATAGGAAGCCAGTGGAGGGATTCACGGAGGGAGCCGCCCTGGTGGAGCGATGGGAGGAGTGGATAATTCTGGCTGCCGCATTCATGATGGACTGCAGTGGGGCTATTCGGGTCATAGGGAAACCAGACAGAAGGGCATTGCAGTAGTCGAGGCGGGAAATTATGAGGGCATGGATGAGGAGTTTGGTGGTGGCAGAGGTCAGGAAAGGGTGAATCTTACAGATGTTACGAAGGTGGAAGTTGCAGGACTTTGTGAGGCTTTGGATGTGGGGAGTGAAGGAGAGTGCGGAGTCCAGGGTGACACCCAGACAGCGGGCTTGAGAGGTAGGGCGAATGGTAGTGTGGTTAACAGTGACCTGCACATCTGGGAGGTCCAGGGATGTCCAGGGTGGGAAGATCATAAATTCCGTTTTGTCTAGATTTAGTTTCAGGAACGTAGCAGACATCCAGGAGGAGATGGCAGATAGGCAGGAGTAGAACTTGTCCATGGTAGTGGTGGATATGTCAGGGGTGTGGAGGTGGATTTGGGTGTCATCTGCATACAGATAATAGTTAAAACCCATGGAGGAGATAACCTTGCCAATGGAGGATGTGTATAGGGAGAACAGTAGGGGGCCAAGGACCGAGCCTTGGGAGACTCCCACTGAGAGGTGGTTGGGGGTGGACGAGGACTCATTGAAGGAGGTCGTGAAGGAACGGTTGGAGAGGTAGGATGAAAGCCAGGTCAGGGCGAGATTGTGAATGCCCATGGATTGGAGGGACTGGAGGAGTAGAGGATGATCTACTGTATCAAAAGCTGCTGAAAGGTCAAGGAGGAGGAGGATGGAGTATTTACCTTCAGCTTTAGCTATGGCAAGGTCATTGACCACTTTGGTGAGAGACGTTTCGGTTGAGTGGGCAGGCCGAAATCCAAATTGCAGTGGGTCTAGTATGAGTTGGCATTGAGGTACTGGGTCAGGCGTTTGTGAACCAGACGCTCAAGGAGTTTTGAGGCAAAGGGGAGGAGGGAGAGCGGGCGGTAGTTGGAGGGTAGCGAGGGGTCAAGGGAGGGTTTCTTGAGCAGGGGCAGTACTGTGACCTGCTTGAAGTCTGATGGGAAGGTGCCTGTGGATAGGGAGAGGTTAAACAGGGTAGTGAGGACTGGGACCAGATCCGTGAAGTGAGGCTGAAGTAGATCAGAAGGGATAGGGTCAAGGGGGGAGGTAGTGGTATGGGAAGTCTGCAGTAGGTGGTTGACTTCCTCAGTGGTAGTAGGAGTGAAGGAGGTGAGGGGAGGATAGGGTGGAGGAGGAGTTGGTTGTGAGCGGGTGGGTGGCTAAATCTGTGGCAGGGGGGGAGGAAACAGAAGGTGGGGGGGGGGGGATTAAGCAGGGAGTTGAATGTGCCAAAAAGATGCTGGGGATTGGAAGCTTGTGCTCCGATGAGCTTGGTAAAGTATTCCTGCTTTGCATGAGCAAGGGCAGTGTGGAACTGCAGCAGGTTAGTCTTGTACTGTAAGAAATCCTGGTTTAGTCGAGTTTTCCTCCATTTTCGTTGAGTGGCACATGTTTCCCTCTGGAGGTTGCGAGTATGGGTAGTGCGCCAGGGCCGGAGGTTAGGGGGTCGGTTGCGGCGGAATATTGGTGGAGCAGCTTTCTCTAGGGCTGATGAGAGAGTTTGGTGATACGGAGCTGCAGCAAGATTAGGACAGGTTAGGGTGGGGAGAGTGGAGGAGAGGCCATGGAGGGAGTCAGCAAGGATGCCAGGGTTGAGCTTGCGTAGGTCTCGCTGCCATTGACCAGGTGGGTGGGCGGGTCGTTTGGAGGTGCCTTCCGTGAGGAGGTTGAAGGTGAGAAGGTAATGGTCTGAGGGTGGAAATGGAGCGATGTCGAGGTCTGGAATGGTGGTGGATTTAGTGAATATAAGGTCGAGAGTGTGACGTGCAGTGTGAGTGGGGGCGTTGGTGTGTTGTACTAGGCCATGTGAGTTGGCTATGGTGAGTAGCCGGGTCACAACAGAGTTCTTGGGTTCATTGATAGTAATATTGAAATCCCCGAGGATGATGGTGGGGAGGTCAGAGGAGAGGATGTGTGGGAGCCAGGAGGCAAGGTTGTCGAGAAATTGTCGTGTGGAGCCCGGAGGGCGGTATAAGACTGCAACAATGGCTGGGAGGGGATTGTAGAGGCGGATAGTGTGGGCCTCAGAGACCGCAGGGTAGGGGGAGCATGTGTTTGTGAGTGGGATGGATGGAAATAAGGTTGGGGCGAGGATGGATGTTGAGGTTATTTGTGGACAGAGAGCTGTGAAGCAGGTAAGCAGGGGATGCTTGTCTGGCAGCAGGCTGTGGCCCAGGGTTAGGTGATATATCACCAGCAGCAAGTAAGAGTAGGAGGGAGAGAGTAAGCAAATGTGAATGGGATTTAAATGTTTGTGAGGTTTTTGAGCTGCTGGAGGGAGAGAGAGATTTCAGGAGAGCTAACAGTTCATGAGAAGCTGTGTAAGGTGAGGAAAGCAGAGCAGATGAAATGAATATGGAGTGTGGTACACTGGGAGGATGCATATTGCAATGCAACTTGTAGATGTTTGCAGACAGGCAGAATATAAGAAAAAGTGCAGTAAACATGGTAAGTGTCAATGATTATCAGCAAGATAGGAGAAAAGTAATTTATGGCTTATTTTACTCTGGAAGAAACATACTTCTTATTTGTATATGTTTACGTGTAATTTGAATTTTACAATTGTAACATACTTCTAATTTGTATATGTTTACACATTTTTTAAACTTTACAGTTGTTCGCAATAGTGATCCTGTAAAGGGAACGTTAACTGAACGGGGGGTAAAGAGTTTCACTTACCTGGGGCTATTACCAGCCCCCTGCAGCAGTCCTGTGCCCTCGGCGCCGCTCTGGAATCCTCTGGTCCCCCGCTGTCACTTAGTTTCGTTTTTGACGACTCACCAGTCGCCGGCCGCCATGCGTATTATTGGACGCATTCACCAATGCAATTAGAGCTATTGCGGACCGCAACGCGTACAAAAATATGTGTTGCCGCATATCTACGCGTACGGAATGCGGCAACGCGTATTTTTGTACGCGTTGCGGTCCGCAATCGCGCTAATTGCATTGGTGAATGCGTCCAATAATACGCATGGCGGCCGGCGACTGGTGAGTCCTCAAAAACGAAACTAAGTGACAGCGGGGGACCAGAGGATTCCAGAGCGGCGCCGAGGGCACAGGACTGCTGCAGGGGGCTGGTAATAGCCCCAGGTAAGTGAAACTCTTTACCCCCTGTTCAGTTAAGGTTCCCTTTAAGGAGGCATGTGAGCTGATGTTGGGACTGATTGGAATCCTGGTGATGTACTTCCTGTTCAGCAGGAAGTACGTCACTGAACGGGGGAGGAAGGGAAGCGGACCTATGAAGATAACCCTGGCAGTGCCCCCTGCCTCAGGGTCATATGAACTACAGATTAGTGCGGTGCGATGATTCCATGGCAGGCTGTCCTGCCAAAGGATCACAAGTGTGAAACCAGCCTCAAACTAATGTTAAATGAACTGAACCCCTGAAAAGATCAGCTCTACTGGTGAAAGGGCTACTGTAAATAATGTTTACAGAATCCTACAGTAGCAGCATTAGCAGAAACTCTTCAGCAGTTTCTCTAAACGGAAATGTCAGTATGTTATGAATGGGCTATACATTTCCTGGTGTAATGCTGTAATATATGGCTATGTGAGAAGAAGTCTCTTCTCCACAACTTTAATAACTGGCTCTTATTTTTTTAATACTCCTTTTTATTCATTATCATACTGCAAACAGAGATACAAGAACTTATATAACTAGACCAGTGTTTGCATTGTTGTAAGAGCTTATATACTGTGGGCAAGCCAATATTTACGCCTGATTAAAGTTCAATCAAAAGCGGTTTCTGCTGCAGACCAAGAACAATAAGGCATGATTTTCCCAGTTGTTTCGGGATTGGACCAGCTGATAAACATTGATCAGTCCTGTAGGTTGTACATCGTTGACTGATCGATATATACAAGAACCCATGGGAACTCGACAGCAACAAAGGAAATGCCATTTTTTATGTTTTTACAGTGTTGTAAATGTGTCTGTGAGTAACTTTTATCATAGTGCAAATTCTCTACTGCCCTTGTTGGAAGTACCAAAAGTTTGATGTCTTGGATACACATTGAAACAAGCCTTTGAGAGTTTTGTCTTTATTATGATTTCTGACCTTTGCCACACCTTTTCCTGTTGTCTATAAACCAAAGAGATCAGAGCACTGTACTGCAGCTGAAGGGCTTTCTCTGGTTTGTGGACTATGGTAACAGAGTTATAGAAGGCAAGACCTGGAAGGTGAATCTAAGGTTGTGCAGTTCCCTGAATGCATTTAGAGAGATAATTAAGGTACTTGCATTTACCCTCTGGTATATGCACATAAAGCATTGGTGTTCTTTTAAGTGTGTTTAAAATAATGTAAAATGAGGCTTCAGTGAGTAATTCAATATAGTATTTAATATAATTAGTTTGCATGCACCCCCAATTACATAATTAGGTAGGGCCACCCCAACATAATTAGCCAGCATCTATTCCAAAATAATGTCTACCCCACAAACATAATTAGGCAGTGCCAAATGGTGCCTTGTAAGTTATAGGTATTCAGTGGTGCTTGCTAAAGAAGAGAAACCATACTTACTTTGAAAGTAGCCAGCAGCCTCTACCATTCTCAACTCTAGCAACAGGCAGAAGTGACCCTGCCATAAGCTAGGCCAGGGCTATAATAAAATATTCAAGCAATGTGGTATGAAAATATATTTGTACCTGTATCACTACAGGAAGTGGGAAGACTCATTCCCCCAAAATGACCATTCGGAGCACCCAGAGCCGGATTAAGACCACACAGGGCCCCAAACAGAGCAACAAATGTATGGCCTCCTCAGTCACCCTTGTTGAAAGGATGTCCCCCCAGTATAGGTGGCCACATGTCCCCCTACTATAGGTAGCAGCCAGATGTCCCCCCAGAATAGATAGCAAGACAACCCCCCACTAAAGGTAGCCAGATGCTCCCCCACTGTAGGTAGCCAGATGACCCCCCCAGTACATATAGTCAGCTGTCACCCCCCAGTATAGGTAGCCAGATGCCCCCCCACCCCATCCAGGCAGCCCGCTATTTCAACAGTATAAGTAGCCAGGTGCCCCCTGGGTATGGATAGCCAGACGACCCCCGACCCCCCCCCCCCCCCCCCCCCAAGTAGAGGTAACCAGATCCAAATTTCTCCCAGCCAGTGTCTCACAGGTGGGTCACATGATAAGAGACCCTAGCTGTCACCGTGAAGAACAGACACTAAAGGGGCCCATACACTGGTCGATTTCAGTGATTGAATCAATCGCAAATCGATGCACAGGATGGAAAATGGAAAATTTAGGTTGATCTGCTGCTGGCAGCAGATCGCTGGTCTATAGAGTTGCATTGGATCTAATGGTGCAGTAATGCTTTTCAATCAATTTTCAATAGATTTCATTCTGACTATTGGAAATCTGTTCCTACTTTGTGGCACACATCAGATAGATTTCTGTCAGATTCGACCTGACAGGCATCTGACAGAAATATATCTGATGGTCAAATCTGCTGCAAATCTATCAGTGTATGGCCACCATAAGAAGCACGTTCAGGTATAACTCGGGTGGTAAAACTAAGGCTAATTAGCTCAGCAATGACAGGAACCAATTGTAAACATCACAAACAGAACTCTAGACTGGGAGCACTCTTGTATGTTTTCTGCCCCGGAACACTGAGAACCAATGTAAATCAGTGGAAGACTAGTGCACACTGTTAGCTGTTTTTCCTATCCAGAAAAAAAAAACTTGACAGCAGTAAAGCAAAGTGTGGATTTTCTATATCAATTAAAGTAGCTTCTGTGAAAAAAAATGCCTGTGTTTTCCCACGTACAGACACACATGGGGAAAAGCGCATGCAGAAAAGCGCGCACAGAAAACTGGGAGACAAGTGTGCTACCAGCCAAAGGCTTTTTAGCAAAGCAGTTTGTAAATGATGATGCTATTATGGAAGAAAAGTTAACTACAGATGTACCTGCTTCTGCTTCTGCTGTTTGGATTGAACTGGATGGAGATCACACAGATCACATTAATCTTTCCAGCCCCCAGCCTATGTCTGACAGCTTTACAAGCTAAGAAGAGAGGAGAGGATGCAGGAGTGAGAGAAACACTTTAGTGTCTTGTCTGTTACAGAGAGCATCATCAGGGCCGGTTTGAGCAACAATGGGGCCCCAGGGCAAAATAAACCTGGGGGCCCCCCCAACATATACCCCGGAACAAAAATCGCATTAAGAGACCTTTTTTGCAGCTGGTATAGTCAGGGTGTGAAGTCCCAATCGGTCAGAGCTCCACATTCTGGCTATCCCAGCCTGCATGGGGGACAGGGGGTTAAAAAGTTTCAGGAGGGGGAAGCCCACATAATTAAAAAAAAAAAAAATTCCCACACTCTAAACATAAAAAAAAAAATTGGGAAAATAGGAAAAAATGCCAGGGATCTTCATACATCCATATTGCGGCTGTATAGCGATCCCTGGCCAAAGGGCTGCGGCTGCGTATGGACCCCCTGAAAACCCCGTCAGGAAATTTATTGCGCTTTCGTTTGATGCATGTAAAATTACACTACCGTTAGGTTTGCTACTAAAAGTGACATTTACCGCATTTAAAAGTATACTTTTTTCCTTCAAAACTTTAAAATCGATTTTCTCAAAAACTATGAGGTCTTTTTGAAAAATTGTTTTTTCCTCTCATTCCTAATGATCTCCTTAACATATCCTGCAAATTTAGGGTTTCTAGCATTTAAGGTGGATTTGCTATTAACCATTAAAGTCGGCAGGTTTTTAAATGTGTACCGGTATTTTTTTTCCTTTGAAACTTTAAAATCGATTTTCTCAAAAACTATAAGGCCGATTTGAAAATTTTTTTTTCCTCTTGTAGCCACTGGGGGCCCCTACAAGCTCTGGGGCCCTGGGGCAGCTGCCTCCTTTGCCTTAATGGTACCGCCGGCCCTGAGCATCATACAGACTTTGTTTTTAACGGACCATAAAGAGTTACATGAACAGGGGCAATAAATCTTTACTGGGGCTGGGGGGCCCGAACTTTCACTAAATCAAAGCAACTACCTCTGTTGCCTGGTCGGTAATCCGACTTTGGGAGCACCCTGAAATGCATTTGGGTGACAGGCCCTGCAGCTCTGGCAGTGCCATTAACAAATAAAGGTTTTGCACACAAAAAAAAAAAGTTTCTCTCTCTCTATATAAAGCTGCTGCTTTGCATATTTTGAAAGCTTACAATGTGATCTCATCACAGCTACATTTTAAATCAAAGGGAATACATTTATACTAAATACTGTTATATTTGTTACTTTCACAAAGTCAATAATTTTTATCGTCTTAGTTGAGAATCATATCTATTGTGGTGGTAGAAATGCGCATATAAATGTGTCTTAATGTGTTGACCTCAGAGAATGGGACGAGAGAGGACGTACTTGCTGACAATATAGATTGGATACAACACAAAGTCCCTCCTTGGGGGATCGGTTTGTAAAAATGGCAAATTACTTTTAAATGGAAGCATTGTCTGTGGTTGGTGTAGAGGCAAAAGCAAAGCTCCAGCACATGTGAGTGTTATTGCTGGAAAATTGATGTAAATTATTAGACAAGAGCGGGATTGTACAGTACCTCATAGGAGGTTTTTGTTGATTTTATGTTATCGTGTGGATGAGTTCTATATGAAATCAGAAATATAGACGTGTAAACTTAACCACTTTACCCCCGCGTGTACGTATTTCTCCGCCCCTTTTTCCATCCTTTAAAAACCAGGGACGGAGAAACACGTACTTTCCGCGTTCCCGACGCTGCCCGCGCTCCCGCTCGTAAACACGCCGCCCGCCGCTAGTAAAACCGCCGCCGCCCGCTCGCCCAGAGATCAATGAACGGGAAAATCCATTCCCGTTCGTTGATCTAAGCCCCGCAATGATCAGCTGCTCTCCTATGGGCAGCGCGATCATTGTGAGAAAAAACTCACGTGTCCAGCCTCCTTATTCTTCCTCCAAGCTTCCGGAAGGAAGCTTGGAGGTCGCATTAAAACAAAAAGTTACTGTGGCCATCTTGTGGCCAAATAGTAAACTACACCCTACACATTTTTCACATACAAATAAATGACTTTTACACATAAAATTAACTCATTACCTCCCACACTCCCCATTTTTTTTTTTTTTTTGTAATTAAAAAAAAATTAAAAAGGAGGCGCATGCGCGAGCCGCGGGAGATGGCCGCATAGGAAGAGTGCTCCGTCCACCGCCGCCGCTAACAGCGATTCCTTCCGCTCCCCCAGCCTCACAGACGGGCGGTTTCGTAGGGGACGATCCCCGCAACACCTCCAGCACCACATGACCGGCAAAGGGGCCCAGAAAACCGCGACCACAGCGGGGACCATGGAGAAATTTCTCCGCCCTCCTCCCAGCCAAGATGGCGCTGAGCACGCAGCCCTCCCAGAAACACATCCCTCTGATCAGGCAAGTGCAGGGGGGGACACACAGCCTCTCACAGCAGCCTTGCTGGAACAAACACTGGCCAGACATTACCACAGCCTCCATGATTCCCTACAAAACGTCATCCGCTCTGCTATACAGGAGGTGAGGGCTGACATATCAGGGCTGGGGGAGCGTACACAGGCACTAGAAGATAGGATGGAAGCCATAACTCTAAAGCAAGCCGACTTAGTTGAGGAGCAGCAACTTATGCAGAATGACATAAAGTCAATACGCACAGCACAGGAGGACATGGAAAACAGGGAACGGAGGCAAAATGTTCGCATTAAAGGGGTATCCATGTCTCTGAAAAGTGAACACATTGAGGCCCATTTGAAAGAACTGTTTCACACCATTCTTCCTGACATCCCAGAGGAAATGTGGAGGATTGACAGAGCCCATAGATCTCTAGGTGAACGACGCCCTGGCGCTCAAAGGCCTAAAGACATCATAGCGAAATTACATTATTATGAAGCTAAAGACGCCCTGTTCAGAGCTCTTAGAAATACAGCCACTATTTCATTTAAAGGAGATGATATTTCCATCTACAATGATCTCTCACTGATTACTTTGGCAAAGCGCAGAGCCCTCAGACCGGTTACACAACTTCTCAGAGACGCTAATATCCCATATAAGTGGGGCTTTCCTTTTCGTCTGATTGTAAACAAACAGGGCCTGATCCTCACTTTATCTGACTTTGATGATGCCCCTCTATTCCTCAAACAAATGGGGCTAAAACTTCCGAACACAGCTATATCTCGCTCATCACCTACGTCTTCACCCCCACGGAAGGTGCGACACATTTCAGAATGGTCGAAAGTTCCAGTTCGCAGTATCACCTACCCTGACAGAGCTGACAACATGGAAGACCAACCATCTGGAACTTGACCAAAGGCCTCAGCCTCTTTCCAATCTATATGTTTTTCATAGAAGAAATGAAAATACCTTCACCATGCCCACTTATTTTTTATACCTGGGCTCCCTGTTCTCCCCCTTTTATGACTTTTATACCTTAACTAAATGTCTACTCCTCAAATTCCACATTGAACTGATTATGCTTCTTATGCAGGCGGTGGAATGAGTATTTCTTTTCCATTTGTGTTGATAATGACTGATGTTTATTGCCTTCTTCCGGGACTCCTCATGTACCTCCGGGGGACCCTTCCTCAATTTGATCAACCGCCCCCGCGGCTGGTCAACCTGAAGAGGTCTCCATATAGGCAACAGTTTTATGTTGCCCTTATACATCGCCACTGGAACAACGGTGGCATCTCTTACCAGCTCACTGCAATTGTTATGTTAAATGTTTCTCTTATTATTGTTATCTCTCCGTATATGCTAGTTTATGTTTTTAGGTCTACTAGGTCTGTCCTTGGATTATCGGCAATCTTTCACATTATCTTAGATTATGGTTAATTTTCTGACTCTGAATACTAAGGGACTAAACACACCTCAGAAAAGGTTCTCTTTATTTAAAGACTTAAAGAGACTAAATATTGACCTAGCTTTTATACAAAAGACTCATATATGCAAAAAAGACCCACCACGTCTCTATAACAAACTATACTCTGAGGTGTGTTTAGCCTCAGGTCCTAAGAAGAAAGCAGGGGTGGCCATTATATACAAAAAAACATTCCCCCTACAGATTTCTAAAATCACCCCTGATCCTAAAGGCCACTATTTAATTCTATCAGGCACCTTGCTAGGAAAACCCATTACTCTAGCTAACGTTTATGTCCCTAACCAGGATCAAATATCATTCCTAACAACTTTCTTTAGGAAACTATTTAAAGTAACTCAGGGCACTTTGCTGATAGGAGGGGATTTTAATTTAGCCTTCTCGGATATAAAAGACCGACATATCCCTCCCCATAAAACTACCATACCCTTACATAGCCGTAACTCCCGCAAATTTAGAACACTTTTGAGACAATATAGACTTTTAGATTTATGGCGGATCTCCAATCCCACCTCTATAGAATTCACCTTTTTCTCTCCACCTCATGCATCTCATTCCAGACTGGACTACCTGTTTTCAACAGCTACCATATTGCCCCTGCTGAGAGAGGCTGAAATACAACCCATTGCATGGTCAGATCACCAAGCAGTTGTCATAGAGATTGATTTATATTCCTATAGTCACAAGCCGAATTTCTGGAGACTAAACGAAACCCTATTACAAGACAAAGAGCTCTTATCCAAATTTACAAAGGAGCTGCAAGCATACTTTGATACAAATGATGGTTCGGTCTCCTCTGTAGGGACACTCTGGGAAGCACACAAGGCTTTTATTAGAGGGTTATTCATCTCAGAAGCTACTAAGCGCAAAAAAACAATGTCATCTAAACTCCTAAATCTTCATTCAAAACTCAAACAGGCACAAAACCTCTATAGGGCCGACCCCTCCCAAACACATTACACTGCCTTACAAACTGTAAAATATGAAATTCAAACTCTCCAATCCGCACAGTTAGAAAAAAGCCTGAGATGGACCAGACAACTTTTTTTTGAACGAGGCAATAAGCCCCACACCATTCTTGCTAGGAAACTCAACCCGAAATCATCCCAACCACTCATTCACTCAGTAAAAGACCCTCAGGGAATTACACATTTTCACCCTCAAAAGATTGCTCAAATCTTCACAGAATATTATCAGCAACTTTATAATCTCCCCCAACCGCCCAACCATTCTGCACATTTACTTAAAATTGATGAATTCCTAAGCCAACTGTCCCTACCAAAATTAACGGAAGATAATATCCGGCTCTTAAACTCCCCTATTACAACAGAGGAAATTTCAGAAATAATTAAATTCCTACCCTCCTCTAAAGCTCCTGGCCCTGACGGCTTAACATACTCCTACTACAAAAAGTTTAAACACATCCTTGCTCCCTATTTGACCATATTAGCCAACACACTTATGGATGGACAAACTGTTCCTCAGTCATTCTTAAACTCCCTAATCACTATGATCCCTAAAGAAGGGAAAGATCCACAACTCCCACAAAGCTACCGTCCAATATCCCTCTTGAATGCTGACCTTAAAATTATTACAAAAACTTTAGCTAATCGCCTGAACCCGATCCTCACAACTGTGATCAACAATGACCAAGTGGGCTTTATAATGGGCCGTCAAGCAGGTGATAATACGAGGAAAGCAATCAATCTGATAGAACTAATGAACAGGTCCAACCGGCCCTCTCTGCTCCTGGGTTTGGACGCAGAGAAGGCCTTTGATAGGCTTTCCTGGTCATTCTTGTTCAAAGTTATGGAACATCAGGGATTTAGCGGACCTTTCCTAACCTTAATAAGATTCCTCTATTCTTCCCCATCCACCTCAGTTAAACTACCCTTTGCATCCCCAATACCTTTTCCCATTCTTAATGGTACACGCCAGGGATGCCCCCTCTCCCCTTTATTATTCGCCCTTAGTATCGAACCACTGGCGTGTGCAATACGACAGAACCCGGACATCACAGGAGTTAAACAGGGAACCAGAGAATATAAAATCTCGCTTTTTGCGGATGACATCCTGTTAACTTTGACTCAGCCTCTCACCTCACTCCCCATACTACATACTATATTAAGGAAATTTGAGTCCATCTCAGGCTTCAAACTCAATCAAGAAAAAACTGAAGCTCTCCCTATCAAGATCCCACAAAACTCACTTGATATCTTACAAAGCTCTTTCCATTATAATTGGAAGACACAGGCCATTAAATACTTAGGTATCAACTTAACCCACTCTTATTCTACCCTATATAAAGCAAATTTCCCATCTCTAATTCAGTCTATACTCTCAGATTTGCACAAATGGACTGCTTTTAAAATATCATGGATTGGCAGAATATATTCTCTCAAAATGAACATATTACCGCGGCTATTATATTTATTTGAGACCCTCCCTGTTAGAGTACCACCCTCACAACTCAGAATACTACAACGTGCCTTTTTAAAATTTGTTTGGAATAATTCCCATCCCAGAATTAACTCCACTATTCTAATGGCATCTCGGGAGCAAGGAGGTCTAGGATTACCCAACCTAAAACTGTACTACCAGGCGGCTCATTTAAGGCAACTCCCTGAATGGTCCGACCTCAAGGTATATACCAAATGGGGTCTCATTGAAGCAATGAGCATCTTCCCAATGTCCCTCCCAGCATTAATTTGGCCCCAGATTCCACCTAAGATCCCTACCGACCAGCTACTCCCTACCATCAAATTTACCTTACAAATATGGCGGGCAACTGCAAAAACGGCCAATCTTAGATCCCCCATATCTCCACTATATCCCATATTGGGAAATCCAGCCTTTATCCCTGGGATGGCAGAAGACTTTATGGCTAGATGGTATACTCTTAAATACACTAACTTCAGCAATTGGATAGATGTACTATCGGGAAATATTGTGACTAAAGAAAAACTAGAAGGCAAAATACAACTCACAGCTAAGCTCAATATGGAATATAATCAAACCTATCATTTTCTAAGATCCCTCTCCAAAGGCAAAAGTCCCCTACTCGAATATACCCCATTTGAACGTCTATGTGATCACAAAGGGCATCAAAAAGGCCTCATCTCATCAATATACACTCTGTTACTTGATAAATCTGGTTCCATTAAACCCAAACATGTTTACATGACAAGATGGGAAAAAGCCTTAGGCCGACCCATAAGCTTGGAGGATTGGTCCTCTATATGGGAAAACGCCAAACATACTTCTATGTGCACACAGATAAAAGAAAACATTTACAAGATACTGTTTAGATGGTACAGAACCCCTGAAGTATTGGCTAAGATCTACCATGAACTCCCTAATACTTGTTGGAGGGGTTGTGGACATATAGGCACACTCGAACACATCTACTGGGCCTGCCCTGTCATTCAACCTCTATGGATAGAAATTCAAACCTTGATCCTAAACGTAACGGGTACTCATATTCCCATGGATCCTATATATATGCTGCTAGGTAAACCCATTCCTAAAACCAAAAAACACACCATGAGACTAATAACCCATATTTTGACGGCTACCAGACTCGCCCTGGCTTCACACTGGCGAAGTCTCTCTATTCCTTCAACTTCCGAAATTATGGCCAAAATTAGATGGACTAAACTGATGGAACTTTTAACAGCTATACTGCGAGACACAGAATCCAAGCATGATAAAATATGGGATCCATGGGAAACATACTTCCTGAACTACAACCCTCCATGATTATAATAGATATCTGCTCTATCAACCAGGACCTGAAGAAACTACGTCTTAAAATACCAGATAATAGACAAACGGACAGACCCACATAAATAGACCTATCTCTCTATCCCTTTTGTTTTTTTTTCTTCTCTTCTTACTCAGTTTTCTTTTTTTTCTATATTGCTCTCCCTTGAGCTAGAGTACTATAAGTCTCCATAGCTTTAAATATCATTTCGATATGAGCAGAAATAATTACTATTAGAATGATACCAATATGTCATAATCTTTTACTACTCACATTGCTTTCCCTTTTGTTTCTCATAAGAGGCATTTGTATGTGTTTAAAATACATTGATCATGCACTATCTCTTATCCAGTTGTTTAAGCTATGTGAATTTCATCAATAAAAATTTGTGTTAAACGAAAAAAAAAAAAAAAAAATTAAAAAATTTACAATTAAAAAAATACATAAATAGTTACCTTAGGGTTGAACTTTTTAAATATTTATGTCAAGAGGGTATAACACTGTTACTTTATAAACTATGGGCTTGTAATTAGGGATGGACGCAAAAATGAAAAAAATGCACCTTTATTTCCAAATAAAATATTGGCGCCAAACATTGTGATAGGGACATAATTTAAATGGTTTTATAACCGGGACAAAAGGGCAAATACGTTTCATGGGTTTTAATTACAGTAGCATGCATTATTTAAAAACTATAATGGCCGAAAACTGAAAAATAATTATTTTTTTCCCCACATTTTTCCTATTTTCCCATTAAAACACATTTAGAAAAAAATAATTCTTGGCATAATGTCCCACCTAAAGAAAGCCTAATTGGTGGCGAAAAAAACAAGATATAGTTCATTTCATTGCGATAAGTAATAATAAAGTTATAGACGAATGAATGGAAGGAGCGCTGAAAGGTGAAAATTGCTCTGGTGCTCAGGGGGTAAAACCCCTCAGTGGTGAAGTGGTTAACATCAGTTGTGTGTAAATTGTTTAAACACTAGGGAAGCTATAGAAATTATAAAGCACAAAATACTGTAAGATAATTCCAATTAATCAGCATGGGTTTACTGAAGATTTGACTTGTCTTACCAACATGCATAGCTTTTATGAAGCGGTGAATGCAATTCCAGATATTGGGAAACAATAGATGTAATGTAGTCAGATGCTGTTCCCCCTACAAGCCTGGTGCAGAAGCTAAGGTTCCAGGTACTAGGAGAAAATACAGTTTTATGTATAGAGAGCTGGCTAAACGTGCTGGCTAAACGTGCTCATTAACAGTACAATATTTAGTGTATTTTTAATCTGATTTTTCAGATAGTTTTTATATGAAAACCGAGAAGACCCACTGGATCCTGAACAATAAATAACTAAACTATCCCCACCGCACAAATAAAGACCGTCTGACCAGTCTAACCTCTGGTGGTCCTCTGACGAAGCCCTTCCCCAAAGGCGAAACATGCTAGTTATTAGGGAAGTTTGTTAAAGAGAACCCAAGGTAGCTTTTTGGGGGGCAGATGGGACGCAGAGGCATGTTCTCTGCCTCATGACATGCCTCTGTGTCCCCCCCACCACCGCTCTCTGCCCCCTCCCCCCACCGCCGCGCTTTAGCCCACAGAGATTAGTGACAATATTTGTCGCTATCCCGGAGATAAACATGCGGGAGAGGGATTCCCTGTTCAAAACGCCTTCCAGAGCTGCCATTGGGCAGCTCTCTCTCCCTGGCCATGCCCCCTGCAGCTCCCCCGCCTTCCTGCACGCTGTGAATGAGAGACTGAATCCCTCATTCCAGCGTCGTGACCCAGAGGTCACAAAAGTGAAAGTGGGCCATTGCGGCTTACAGGAGTGGCGGTTTTGGAGGCTACCTTATTCCGCTCAGCCCCTCGGATCAGAGGTTTTTTTTTATTTCCACCTTGGGCTCTCTTTAAGCATTTTTTTCACCCACACTTACTGTCCTTGTGGACTAGTACAATTTTGTCTCAACTATGATGAAGTAGATTATGCAGGAATTTGATCTGGACTCTCAGGCAGGGAACACACTTGACTTTCAGTTTTCCGCGCGCGTTTTTCTGCATACTTTTTCTGCACACCAAGTGTGTTTTCATGCAGGAAAACGCGCACGTTTTTTCACAGCAGCTGATGTAATTGATAGAGAAAACTGACAAAATGTGCAGAATCAGGATGCAGAATGTCAGTTTTTTTTCTGCGCGCGAACAACACAGTAAGTGTGCACTAGCACATTGATTAACATGAGTTCTCAGTTTTTCTGTGCAGAAAACGCGCACGAAAACTGTCAAGTGTGTTCCCTGCCTCAGGGCTTGTTCACACCTAGGGGGGTTTTGCCTTTTTTAAGCACCGGCTATTTGCAAAATCTCCCTAAAAGTGCTTGTGAAATGATTGCCTATGAGAGTGTTCACATCTGAGCGGTTCAATTCCGCTCACCGAAGCGCTGCCTGTACCATTTTCTGGGTGATTTGCCTATAATGGAAGATAAAGGGAAATCGCAAAGCGCGTGAAAAAATGCTTTGTTTAGCGATTTCCCCAGTGCTTTCATGTATAAATACATTTTATTTATTCATTTCCGGGTGAAAAAGCCTTATCGGGCACATGAGCTTTAACTACCTAAAGACCGCGTCACGCCGATGGGCGTGACCGCGGCGGCAGCCCCAGGACTGGCTAACGCCAATTGGTGTCAAGTCCTGTTGCTGGCTTTTGCAGGAGACCGCGTGCTGCTCCACTTGGTAGGCAGGCGGGGGGAGAGAGGGAGGGGTATTAAAATATAAAGAAAAATGACAAAATGTAATAAAAAAAAACCCACAGAGAGCTCTGTTAAGGGGGGGAGCATCACTTGTGTGCTGAGTTGTGCAGCCCTGCAGCGAGGCCTTAAAGCTGCAGTGGCCTATTTAGAGAAAAATTGCCTGGTCTTAAGGGGGGTTTAGCACTCGGTCCTCAAGTGGCTAACTGGAGTCCTTTACAGGAAGTCATTCACATAACCTGAGTGGCCACTCCTACAGTACCCTTGTGTGTTTGTGTGTGTGTGTGTGTGTGTGGTTTAATATATAGCTATAGTGGCTAAGACCCCACTTGTGCGCATTGGAAAATGGGGTGGCCATGCAATGCACAGCATCACATTTTTGTAGATGTGGTTGTGATTCCCATTCATTATAATGAGTGGGAATTGTAATGCGTTTGCATATTTTCATCGGAGACCATGTGTTGCAATTCCGTGGTGAATCCCAATGCATGGATGGGGACATTTGACAGTGTAGTCTATGTACTTCTGGTGTCCCTGCTGATCTGGTCATAACACATTGCTGCAAGACGCAGCTGTATAATCGAGTGTGGAGAAGGGACCTAATTCAGTTATTGTAATGCAGACCAAATAAAGGGTTTTTACTTTACCAATTTTTTGTTGTTGTTACCAATAAGGCTCTCCCTCTGGAAACGTGTTTTCAACCGGATACCCTTGCTTTATTGGATAGTAAGTTAAAAAAATCATATTCAGTTCCAAGCAACAGTTAAAGGACAACTGAAGCGAGAGGGATATGGAGGCTACCATATGTATTTCCTTTTAAGAAATACCAGGTGCCTGGCTGTCCTGCTGTTCCTCTGCCTCTAATACTTTTAGCCATAGGCCCTGAACAAGCATGCAGCAGATCAGGTGCTACTGACCTTATTGTCAGACTTGACAACATTAGCTGCATGCTTGTTTCTGGTGTTATTCAGACTCTACTGCAGCCTAATAGATCAACAGGTCTGCTAGGCAACTGGTATTGTTTAACAGGAAATAAATACGGCTGCCTCCATATTCTTCTCACTTCAGTTGCTCTTTAAAGAAAACCTGCACTGAAAATGAAAAGTCAAAGTAAACATACACAAGTCACACTTACCTCCCGTGTAGTCTACTCCTCAATCTCTTTCTCCTCTCCTGCGTCCTGTTTGTCCACTGTGATCAAGGGAATTCTCCATCCTCTATTTTGAAAATGGCCATTACCCCATAACCGCTTTCTGGTCAGCACACTGTTAAACTATTAACATCGCCCAGTTGAGCCATAGGAAAACATAGACATTACTGGGCACTTCAGTTGTCCTCTCAGCTATAACTGACAGCAACTGATATACTTCAGTTCTGACAAAATGTTGTCAGAACTGGAAGGGATCATTGTCAGAAGAAAATGGTGAGCTTCTGAGAGGAACTGATGGCAAGGTAACTATTTAATGTTCATTTGAAGTTACCTCATGTGTTTATGTTAAATAATTTTACTCAGTACAGGTTCCCTTTAAGTGACACTATTTTACTGCTGCTTCTAAAATCTTGTCAGGATACATCTTGAATATGGAATTTAGTGTTGGGTACCATATTACAGGACAGATATTAGAGTTTTAGACCAGGTAAAAAAAATCTAAATGAATGCCCTTGTTTTATAATGCATATTGTATGGAATAAACCATTATTTGCACTGCCCAAAACTGTGAGGATTGCTCATAAACCGTTTTTATTTCATTCATTTTTTATAACCTTGCTGGCTGGGTTTACATTGCTGACTTCTTGTGTGAGTGTCATTTGTGGCTTGGTTAGGCTGAATAGCAGTCTGTGAACTGTCCAAACCCCTCCCTTTATCCCATCATCACCCAAAAGAGCTACCGTATGTTGCTGGTAGGGGCAATAGACAGTTTCCCTGTGAGCACACAGCTGACCAAGTGCACCTCCTCTTTTGCTGTGAGCACACAGCTGACCATGTGCACCTCCTCTATCCCTGCGAGCACACAGCTGACCATGTGCACCTCCTCTATGCATTCTACAGAAGGGAGCAGATGGAGTGGGGGGTACAAGCTCAGGTGATGGCTCTGTGCAGAGGAAACAAACTCCCTCTCTCCTGGCAGCTCTGTATGCTATGCTCAGATCTCCGGGTCATGTGACTAACATTCCAGGTGAACATTTGTCTGGAACAGTTGCAATAAGTGGGAACATTTTGAGTTATGGCATAGACACGTATTCCCATTTACTAAGAGTGGAAAATCTGGGAGGGTGAACTGGTGCTTTCAATATAGGGATCGAATGTCTCACTTAGCGGCAAAGATCACACAACCTAACCTTATTTAGCTTTGAAAAGCGATGATTTGAAGGTGATCTAATTAGCATATTAATATATCCGAGGGAAATATGAAAGGTTGGTGAATGAGCGTATCCCTAGATCTGTACGAAGGACAAAGGGACATGGACCGTATGTGAAGGAAAACGGACTGTACCACTTGTTCTGTGCAGTGAGGGTGGTTTAGAAGTGGAATATCTGTATCTGCATATCTATATCTGCATTTGAAAGGGTCTTGAAAGCTTTTTTTTTTTTTTTTTTACATTAAAGGGTGTCCACAGCTATAATTAGAATGTATACGCTGGTGATTCTTAATTCCAGTCAAGGAGACATTTTTACCCTTATAGTGGCTGGATAGTGTAATGGTTAAGGGCTCTGCCTCTGACACAGGAGACCTGGGTTCAAATCTTGGCTCTGCCTGTTCAGTAAGCCAGCACCTATTCAGTAAGGAGTTTCTTGGGCAAGTCTCCTTAACACTGCTACTGCCTACTGAGTGCGCTCTAGTGGCTGCCTCGCAAGCGCTTTGAGTCCGACAGGAGAAAGGCGCTATACAAATACTGCCATTATTATTATTATTATTATACCTTTTCCTTCCTTTGGATTAGGGAACAGGGAATCTTGATAATATGAATAGATGTCTTTTTTTCGACTTAAGATGCCCATTGATAAGATCATTCAGATCAAAAGTAAAGATCGTATTTAATTGATCCACAGAATTAAAGAATCTTACAATCATATCAATATCTTTTACAATCTTATCTATGAAAAATTTGCCATGCCAATCAACCATTTGATGGTTTGATGGAAGAAGTCTAAAAAAAAAAAAAAAAAAAAAAAAAAAGCACCAGGGGCTTCCCCGACCCTCCAGCCCGCAGCAGCGACCCCCACAAAGCTGGCCAGCCACGCCCCTCCTGATCGTGTCCCCATGAATGGCAGCATTTTGCGCATGTGCAGTACTGGTAAATCGCTACTGCACATGCTCTATGCTCCCAGGAACTGGAGCGTGACTAGAGTGCATGGGGTTGGAGGCCGCACACGCACAGTACCCTGTGACTCGCTACGACCGGTCAGCTTTGAGGTGGCTGCTGGCTGGAGGGTCACATAAGAACGGCGGAGGCACAGGAAGACTGCCGTGGGCTGCAAGAAGCCACAGGTAATTTACACTGTTTATTAATTTTTTTTAATAGATTCAAGTAACTCTTGATGGAAACTATCGATAATGTGATTATTCAGAATCCATTGTGCTCAACAGCTCCTCTGTTTTAATGCAATACAATCTGAATAATCTGATCGAAAATACAATTCTCTAAAAATTGTACTGTTAATGGCCACCTTTAGATAGCTATGTAACTAAAAGTGTACCTGCCATTCAGTTTACATCCACCTGCCCCCCCCCCCCCCCCCCCCAACAACAAAAAAAAAATATATATAAATAAATAAATAATCAAATGTCACTTCTTGCATCTATTGCAATAGGGCACTGCTTGAGATACAAGGCCACCTAGAATTCTTATATTGTATATTTTGCCTCTGCTTTTTCCATAAATCTAGAGGCAAACACCATCTTTGGGTATATTGTAGGGGATCTACCATATAATTTAATGATTAAAACAATTCTAAAGATGTACTGTAACTTTGCTCTTTTCAGCAGTGAAATTGATCATGTGATTGCAGCAGGTAGACATTCCCACTTAGCAGTTCCGGTTGGAGGCACTTTCTGTGACATTTTTATATCAGTTCCTGAAATATACATGGAGGTACAAATCAACTATAAAGACTTCTAATTGGGAAAGTATTTTTCTTCTAACTAAAGTGATTCCACCTTTAGTTTTGACCGCTCCTTGCCTCTGCCAAACACGAGACACAGCAATCTGACATAAATGTATCTGCTGTTTTTCTGTTATATTCAGGCTTCTTAAGTTATAAAGCGATTTTAAAATCTGAGTAAACAGGCATAGCAGATGCTGCTGCGACTGAACTTCTAATCCTGATGTCCTACAAAAGCCTCAGTGAAACACAACAGAGCAACAAGCAAAGGCCCACCCAGCCCCTGCTGGCACTGACAACTTTTTATTGCTGGTCCGTCACAATGTTTTGTCCTGCTAGATTAGCAGACAATGTGGAAAGTACGTGGCAGCTCTTGTAACCTTTAGTGGGTTTAAACTTCTCTGCATAAACCACAAATCCATTGCTTAACACTTCCATTGACCTAGAATGTGGTTTGAATACCAATCTTCTTGTACTGGTGACTTGTTAGTGGGACGAGGTATGATAGATTAACAAGGTACAGAATTTCCCATAGCTGTTAACTAATCCCCATTAGACCTGTATTGCTACTATAGATGTGATTTATCAAACATCTGTCTTGTGCCATCAGCTAATGCTGGCCACACATGGATTTTTTATACACGTATTAGTCATTTTTGATCCTATTTAGGAACAAACAGCTCACACATTGTTCAGTGATTCATAGAGTCAATGAGACTATAAAAAGTGTTGGAATAAAATATGTGCCGCCCTCAGAACTTTATCATCTTGTTTTCGAACATTGTCTAAAACATAGTTTGATTCACGATTCTATCAAGAAAACCATTCTGAAACAAGAAAGTCTAATCACTCGCTATTATTATTGATTTGTAAAGCGCCAACCTATTCCATAGTGATGTACAAAGTAAGAAACAAACGTGGGGTACATAATAATACAGACAATGGTATACACCAATATACAAAATAAAATATTGTTACAAAATACAGAATCTATATAAAATACAGATTTGGCTATTACAGTGACAAAAGTAATATGATGAATAAAATGTATAACAAATTTCAAGACACAAAAGGGTGAGAGAGCTCTGCCCTTGCAAGTTTATAATCTAAAGCAGGGCTGTGGAACCTTTTTGGCTGAGAGAGCTATATACGGCATATATTTTAAAATGTAATTCCGTTAGAGCCATACAATATGTTTCAAACTGGGACAGTAGGGCTCACGTCCCCGTTGCCATGATGATGTGTATACAGTTGATCTGCCGGGCTGTGGAAGTGTCAGGCACGTCTTCAGCTTCTATTGGGTTTCAGCAACATCAGCAATTTCCCTGAGAGCCAGACAGGAGAAATACTGACTAACAGCTTGTACAATTAGCTAGCTGACTTGAGGGTTGATTCACTTTGTAGGACGAGATCCCCACACTTTGGCCCAATAGGCTGACTGTCAAGTGACAGGCAGCCTACTGGGCCAATCAAAGTGCAGAGATCTCGTTCTACAAAGTCACTGGATCTGACAGAGTCCAGAGTGGGACAATTGGAACAGCTGTTTGTTTTCGGGTAGCACAAGTAAATTAGTAGTGCACGCTACAGCAGTATAGTGCACTACTTTGAAAATGTTACTTGCGCTACCACACTAAGCTGCTCTGCTTGAGCAGTGTAGCTTAGTGAATCAACCCTTACTGATTTGTCTGTGAGCCAGATGTAGCCATCAAAAGAGCCACATCTGGCTCCTGAGCCATAGGTTCCCTACCCCTGATCTAAAGGATTGGGGAAGGATGGACAAGAGGTGGGGTAGTATACAATAAACATACCTAGAGGCAGTGTGTTTTTAGGTTATCTAGTAAGAAGTACAACTTGACCTTAGGTAAAAGGGAGATTGGCATTATGTAGAGCATATGCTTGTCGGAAAAAGTATTTAAAGAGACACTGAAGCAAATTAATTTTGCCCTTTTTACTTTATAATTCGCTTCAGTGCTCTCAGCACAAGTAAACCGCCACATCCCCGCCGCAAAACGAGGGCTGCAGAGCCCCCAAATCCCTCTGCAAACATCCACGACCAACTTGGTTGTGGATTTTGCTGTGCTGAGAGGCAGAGCTATGAGCTGTAGCTCTGCCTCTCCTGCCATCAATCGCCGCGTAGGTCGCCGCTTCTCCCCGCCCCTCTCTGTGAAGGAAGATTGACAGGGGCAGGGAGAGGCGGCGATCCGCCGCGATTGACAGGGGATTTGGGGGCTCTGCAGCCCTTGTTTTGTGGCGGGGACGCGGCGGTTTACTTGTGTTGAGAGCACTGAAGCGAATTATAAGGTAAAAAGGACAACATTTATTCGCTTCAGTGTCTCTTTAAAGATATCAAAGGTAGGAGAGTGATGGATGTGTTGTGGAAGGGTATTCCAGAGGATGGGTGGAGCATGTGCAAAATCTTGTATACCTGAATGCGAGCAGGTAATTCTGGAGGAGGACAAAAGAAGATCGTGTGCAGATTTTGTTTGGGTTGGTATCTGGAAAGTGCAGGGGAGAGAGATTTTAGAGAGCTTTGTAGGTTAGGGTTAAAAGTTTGAACTGGCTCCTCTGGATAATTGGAAGCCAATGAAGAGCTTATGATATGTACAATTCTCTGCAGCTACATTCAGATGCCTTTTGATAGGTCTGCAGCTTCTCGTCAGATGACTCTGGTGCTATGCGCTCTGTTGTCATCCAATAATTTTTTTTTACATTTATAGCAAGAAGTTGGTCTCAGCACCATTCTTCACAGATACTATTAGTATGTGATTGTAAGGATTAGTATAGTAATGGAGATGGGGTGTAGTACTATGGTTTAAAGGGATACTGTAGGGGGGTCTGGGGAAAATGAGCTGAACTTACCCGGGGCTTCTAATGGTCCCCCGCAGACATCCTGTGTTGGCGCAGCCACTCCCCAATGCTCCGGCCCCGCCTCCGGTTCACTTCTGAAATTCCTGACTTTAAAGTCAGAAAACCACTACGCCTGCGTTGCCGTGTCCTCGCTCCCGCTGATGTCACCAGGAGTGTACTGCGCAGACACAGACCATACTGGGCCTGCACTGTGCGCTCTTGATGACATCAGCGGGATCGAGGACACGGCAACGCAGGCGCAGTGGTTTTCTGACTTTAAAGTCAGAAATTCCAGAAGTGAACCGGAGGCGGGGCCGGAGCATCGGTGAGCGGCTGCGCGGGCACAGGATGTCTGCGGGGGACCATTAGAAGCCCCGGGTAAGTTCAGCTCATTTTCCCCCGACGCCCCTACAGTATCCCTTTAAAGAAGAAGATTGTTAGGTATCACTACTGAGTTATGTTAGTGTTACCATTGATATAGATTATTATTAGCACTATTTTAAACAGTTCAGGTGTGGGTTAGCCTTAAGGTATACATGAATCATAGTTTTAGGCTTAAGATGGTGTTAGGCATTAGATTGCTGTAAATGAGAAGTGTTAGGCCTCGTTCACATTTCTTCAGCGCAGATGGCCGTGTGATCGGAACGCGACGTGTACGATAGCACGCCATCTGCGCTGCTGCCCGCTGCGCTGCTGATCCCATCCATTGACAGTGATGGGGTCAGCTCTGCGCTTGCGGGCAAAATGCAGGCAGCAGTACGCAATCGCTTCATAGCGCATCGTACTGCTGCGCAGCCCAGTAGATGTGAACGGTAGAAGGGCTGTCTATGCCCTTCTGCCGTTCCTGCGTTTCAGCACATCATAGCGCTTCCAAATGCGCACGGAAGCGTGTATGATGTGAACGAGGCCTTAAGGTCTCCATTAACGAAACACTTTGGCGAACGATCAACCTTCTGATCAATCAGATCGGATAGTGTTGATGGTGCCAATTGACATCAAACGATCTTTTATCGACATTTTATCAATCATTTTATCGGTCTATTTCATGGATCGATTCTAACGTTCACATTTATAAAATAGAAAATGCAAAGAACCATTTCCATTGCTGCTTTTTGATTATTTTTAAATGCAATGTCATCCTTGCGCCATTTTGATCGCGATTGAGCTGAATGTTGAAGATGCAAAGGTGCGATTGAATGCTGTAAATGTACGAATAATTTAATAAACTCTGCATTGCCATTATATAGATTGACATGGTTAGCAAGGGGCTCTACGTCAAAATTTTCCAAGGTTTGGGATGTATGGGTTAATAACGAAAGATCTGCCATTGTCAATTTGGATGTAAATTTGAATATTGTGGATTCACTATAACTGTGGTTAATACGCCTTCTGAGTTTGTCTTCAACCTCTTACTCATGTAGTTGCTATTGCAATGTCATTTGTTCTATGGTCCATCTTTGTTAGCTTTATCACGGTATGGCTCTAATATCGTTTATATGTACAATATAAAGGCTCTCATACTGTAGTACTGCAATGCTCCTTCTTACTGTAATGATGTTCTACTGTCAACTGACTGTTGTTAGTGTTGTTTGATTAAAATCAATAAAAAGACTTTCAAAAAAAAAAATGTACGAATAATGGCAATCGCATGCATTTGCATTTTGCGATTCGCAGTAGAAAGAGGCCCTAACTGTGTTGCCTTCAAGAAAATGAGGATGAAAAGAAGGGTTGAGTATCTGTGTCGTGTGTATTTCTATGCTGTATTTTCAGGTTTCTTTTAAGCATACTTTTTAACCAATACCGCAACCAATTAGCTAAATCATTCATAGTGCTATTTTCTTCACAGCAAATTCACATGGATGAATATATAAATATATGAATGTATTCTGTGATTTAAGCTATAAGCATTGCTCATTTTGCTGGAGTTACTGAAAATATATTTTATGGATTGCAGGGATATGTTGCAGAGAGCTTATTAGCATCGGTGTGCAGGTAGCACTTGTCTAATAAGAGATCTCAGCATATGCGGCCGGCTTTGGGCAGCATTTACATTAATAAGGCTGTAATAGAGAGAGCTTTGATCCCATGTTAACCTGTTCAGCCTGCAGATGTGAATAGGCCCTCACACTGTGTCATTGTAATACACAATGGAAATAATACTCACATCTATACTGCTGATCGGCCAATCAGCTCCTCTGCACAACTCTCAGTACTCATTGCAATGGACTGTTCTGCATTCCACAAACAGCCATCATCTTTAGGGCCCATTCACACTTGCTGATCGCAAAACGCTGTTCTCCACACCACAGGAAGCTGCTCGCTTCTACGCTGACCCTGATTTTTTTTATTTAGGTCTGTATCTCACATGGTCCTCTGCCTCTAATACTTTTAGTCATAGACCCTGAACAAGCAAGCATATCAGATGCTCTGACTAAAGTGTGACTGGGTTAGCTGCATGCTTGTTCCAGGTGTGTGATTCAGACACTACTGCAGCCAAAGAGATCAGCAGGTCTGCCAGGCAACTAATATTGCTTAAAAGGAAATAAATATGAAAGCCTCGCTTTAAATTACCTTTAAGTCAAAGAAAGAAGGTTGAATGTACTGCAATGTAATAAAATGGTGTATACTAGATGGCAATATATTTTGCTTTAGCCCTGTGTTTCTTCTGTACGAGGAACAGATAATACGAGTGTGCCTTTATTTATTTATTACAACCCTTTCATTTAATTTTACCCATGTGAATGAGACTGATATTTCTTATTAAACAACAGCCCTATGCTCTCTTTCAATCTAAGTTGAGTCTTTATGGAGCTGTGATCTTGTAAAGATTCCTGCAATTTTCCACATTCCTGACTAGAATCTCTGACTTGATAAAACATCAGCTGGAGAGGTTTCAGGGCAAGACTCTAATATCTAGTAAAGCACTTATAGCATCCGCTTAGCTGCATAGCTGAGTCAATTCTCTTCTAGAATGATATGTACATAATAGAGGATTTCCACCGCAGGACTGAATGGAATGTTAAGGTCACACACAAGCTTGTATACAAGTCTTGCTAACAGAATCAATTTGCCCAATTACAAATCCCAGTGTATATCCTTCAACTGTAAACACGTTGCAGTGCCTGTATTTGGAGTTGTTCAGATGCTTAGCTGAGTATTTCGGGAATACGTGCTGTGCTGCCATTTGACGATATGTACACTATTTATTTCCCTGTTTAACATTGCAAGATGCTAAGAAAACTAGAAGTAGGGTTGGGTTTCTGTGGAAAGCAGTGCAAGAAAACAGAGACCTCAGTATAATTTCCTTTATTACTACAGATATGGCTTATTACTATTATTACTTTGCACTTGTATAGTGCTGTCTGACATCTTACACAAAGTACATAGTCATGTCACTAACTGTCCCTCAGAGGTGCTTACAATCTAATCCTTACCATAGTAAGAGTCTTATGTTTCTACCGCAGACTAAGGACAGTTATCTGGGGAACCAATTTATTTACCTGTATGTGTTTGAGAAGTAGGAGGAATTCAATGCAAACCCAATAAGAACATACAAGCTACATGTAGATAAAGTCTTGCCTCTGGCCAGTTGGCTACTATTATGCTGCTACTTTAATGTGTACATGTATAAAATATATATATATATACAGTGGAGGAAATAATTATTTGACCCCTCACTGATTTTGTAAGTTTGTCCAATGACAAAGAAATGAAAAGTCTCAGAACAGTATCATTTCAATTGTAGGTTTATTTTAACAGTGGCAGATAGCACATCAAAAGGAAAATCGAAAACCCTTGTTTGCAAGCACAGAGGTCAAACGTTTCTTGTAATTGATGACCAAGTTTGCACACATTTTAGGAGGAATGTTGGTCCACTCCTCTTTGCAGATCATCTCTAAATCCCTAAGGTTTTGAGGCTGTCTCTGTGCAACTCTGAGCTTGAGCTCCCTCCATAGGTTTTCTATTGGATTAAGGTCCGGAGACTGACTAGGCCACTCCATGACCTTAATGTGCTTCTTCTTGAGCCACTCCTTTGTTGCCTTTGCTGTATGTTTTGGATCATTGTCGTGCTGGAACACCCATCCACAACCTATTTTCAGTTTCCTGGCAGAGGGAAGGAGGTTGTCATTCAGGATTTCACGATACATGGCTCCGTCCATTTTCCCGTTAATGCGATTAAGTTGTCCTGTGCCCTTAGCAGAAAAACACCTCCAAAGCAAAATGTTTCTACCCCCATGCTTGACGGTGGGGACGGTGTTTTGGATGTCATAGGCAGCATTTTTCTTCCTCCAAACACAGCGAGTTGAGTTAATGCCAAAGAGGTCTATTTTGGTCTCATCAGACCACAGCACCTTCTCCCAGTCACTCACATAATCATTCAGGTGTTCATTAGCAAACTTCAGACGGGCCTGCACATGTGCCTTCTTGAGCAGGGGGATCTTGCGAGCCCTGCAGGATTTTAATCCATTGCGGTGTAATGTGTTTCCAATGGTTTTCTTGGTGACTGTGGTCCCTGCTAATTTGAGGTCATTCACTAACTCCTCCCGTGTAGTTCTAGGATGCTTTTTCACCTTTCTCAGAACCATTGACACCCCACGAGGTGAGATCTTGCGTGGAGCCCCAGAGCGAGGTCGATTGATGGTCATTTTGTGCTCCTTCCATTTTCGAACAATCGCACCAACAGTTGTCACCTTCTCTCCCAGCTTCTTGCTAATGGTTTTGTAGCCCATTCCAGCCTTGTGCAGGTCTACAATTTTGTCTCTGACATCCTTGGACAGCTCTTTGGTCTTTCCCATGTTGGAGAGTTTGGAGTCTGCTTGCTTGATTGATTGATTCTGTGGACAGGTGTCTTTTATACAGGTGACTAGTTAAGACAGGTGTCCTTAATGAGGGTGACTAATTGAGTAGAAGTGTCTAACCACTCTGTGGGAGCCAGAACTCTTAATGGTTGGTAGGGGTTCAAAAACTTATTTCACTCAATGAAATGCAAATCAGTTGCTATCTTTTATTTAAGGTTATTTTTTCGATTTTCCTTTTGATGTGCTATCTGCCACTGTTAAAATAAACCTACCAATGTAATGATACTGTTCTGAGACTTTTCATTTCTTTGTCATTGGACAAACTTACAAAATCAGTGAGGGGTCAAATAATTATTTCCTCCACTACATATATATATATATATATATATATATATATATATATATATATATATATATATATATATATATATATATATATATATTTTTTTTTTCTGCATGTCTTTCCCTGCACTGTATGTTAAAGACTGAGCACTTTCACCCCTGACGAAGTCTCCTTTGTAGGTGAACATGTGAGGATTACTATGGTGCTTTAGCTTTAGTGATTTAGTAATTGTATGAACAAGCTGAGAGAGGAGAGTCAGGTACCTTGAGTGGCATGATCCCTGCTTAATTGTGCTAGATATTTGTGCCTCCACATAGACCAATGATAGGCAAACTTGGCTCTCCAGCTGTTAAAGGACTTACGAGGCCAGATTTGCAAAAAAAACATTAAAAAAGTTAGATACCTGTGCGTGTTTGCAAGGCACGGAGGACGCCGTCCGCGCCCTCCGTGCCGTTCCGCCTGGTCCCCGCTGCTTAATATGCCCCCGAACGGTCCCCGACCGCGCGGCCCGGGTCGTGCTCCCCAGCCTGTACCAAGATGGCCGCCGGAGCTGGCCGCGGCTGCGCAGTCCGCATAGCCGCGAGTGCGGCTGCGCAGCTCTAAGGCCAGAGGTCGGGGGATCCACGTAACAGTAGCGTGGATCGGGGAGTTGGCCTTAGAGCTGCGCAGCCACACTCGCGGCTATGCGGACTGCGCAGCCGCGGCCAGCACCGGCCGCCATCTTTGTGAAGGCTAGAGAGCCCGACCCGGGCCGTGCGGTCGGGGGTCGTTCGGGGGCATATTAAGCAGCGGGGACCAGGCGGAACGGCACGGAGGGCGCGGACGGCGTCCTCCGTGCCTTGCAAACACGCACAGGTATCTAACTTTTTTTATGTTTTTTTTGCAAATCTGGCCTCGTAAGTCCTTTAAGGAACTACAAGTCACACAATGCATTTGCCTGTATGAATCATGACTGTAGCTGTCAGACCCCCTACAACGCATTGTGGGACTTGTAGTTCCTTAACAGCTGGAGAGCCACGTTTGCCTATCACTGACATGCCCAGTTGAACGGGAGACAGAATAATATGTACTCTAACTACAGTGCCTCTTTAAACAAATGTCTGCTTTCGAGTGCTGTACATGCGTCATGTTGGATCATTACAAGTGTAGCAAAAATGTGAACAAATTAGACGTTGCACAATATTAGCTGCATGAACTAATTGCAGTTATACAACTGCTGTTTGATGAACAGTTCGGGCCCGTTCACACTGCACGCGTTTCCAGCCGCGTTTTGGAAACGCGTGCAGGTGGCCAAAACGCACGACATCAGACATTGCATAGAGTGCAATGTCTGATGTTCACACTGCATGCGTTCCGGACCTGTGCAAATGAGAGCCACTAGCAAATGAGAGCCACTAGGTGTCAGTGAGTTAGCTACAGTTGATACATTATAGGACACGTAAAGTGAGAGGGATACGGAGGCTGCCATATTTATTTCCCTTTTAACAATACCAGTTGCCTGGCATCCAACTGATATTTCATGCGTCAGTAGTCACACCTCTGAAACAAGCATGCGGCATATCCAGTCAAACTCCAAATATCTGATGTGCATGCTTGTTCGGGGTTTGTGGTTAAACGTGCTAAAGGCAGATGATCATCCGGATATTCAGGCAATTGGCATTTTTTAAAATCAAATAAATAAGGCGGCCTCCTTATCCCTCTCACTTTAAGTGTCCTTTAATACAGTTGTCAGATAACTGATTGGCATTTGCTAGCTCGTAGCTTTGATTTGCTACCATGATAGTCACATCCTATGTCACTGAGGAGTTTTCTGCTCTTCCTTAGTATTCATCATATGGTCAGTAATAATCGTATACACTGGGAATGCCTGGATAACAGGAAGAGAGTATATGGTCAGTAATAATCTTATGAAGTGAACATTGGGAATGCTTGAATTACATGAAGAGAGTGCATCGAGATCTCTGTTTTTAGCATTTATACGTGTAAAACGCTTGCTGTAATTATTGGGTTTAGAGAACTCAGAAGACGTGGCAGCTTGTTGAGAGCACTGTGAGAATGATAGATTGTTAGAGGTGTTAGTGAATCATCCCTGCCTCCACTCCTCCGAATCTGATCTGTGAATAGCACCCACTGCATGAGCAGAAATGGCAGCTTACTGGAGTCACATTATAATATAGAAATATGATTTTTTTTAAAACCGTTGTACAAAAAAAACCCCTTCTGTGCTCCCATTGTAAATTCACTTCTGAAGTTCTGTTCATGAACCATCCAAAGATTCTGCATACATGCCGAAGCCTTCCCCCCCCCCCCCCCCCCACACACACACACAATGGTTATATATGTTTTACTATACACATTAGGATGAGCAATAGAATTGTGCAGAATTCCCAATTTCATTTTCGCATCGGAATTTGGTATTACTATTTGGAATGCGGAATTCTCAAAGCCGAATTCAGAATTCCGCCATTTGCATTGAAGTCAATGGCACTGACGTTAGTGGTTACTAGCAAAGCCCCCATACATGCAATTATCACCACATATACTGTTAGGGACAGTAGTGGGAACAAGTAAAAAACATTTTTTCAAGAAGACCTTGTAGCTTTTGAGAAAATAGATTAAAAAAAGTTAGTTTTTTAAATACTGTTTATACTGACGTATAAGCCTAAATTTTCAGGATAAAAAATGTGCTGAAAAGTTACCCCCTCATCTTATATGCGAGTCAGTGGAGCAAAACAGATGGTGGAGACGTTTTGTTAATGGCAGAGAAGCGTAAGGATTGTGCACTAGTGATCCTGCTCTAACCAGCTTGCGCCCTGCTGTGTCCATGCCCCACATCCCCTGCAACATGGTGTGCAGAGTGCGCTGCTCAAGACTACCCATGTTCCCTGGCTTGTGGAGCAGAGCATGCAAGCAACGTGTCAGCGGTGCAATGATCGGGGATTCTTTCTGTGTGGCAATCGCTGTGTCTCATATCTATATGATGCCATCTAGTGGTTTCTTTAGACACAGCTGTATGATCCTAGAGCACATCTGGCTATGGGGAGGGGGGCTGACTTGTACTGGGGGAACATCTGGCTACTGTGGAGGGGGCTATACTGGGGAAGGGGCTTATACGCGAATCAATCACTTTTCCCAGTTTCTGAGGGAAAAGTGGGTACCGAGGCTTATACACGGGTTGGCTAATATGCAAGTATATACGGTCGGTAAAATGACTGTAGTACACTTTATGTATGTATGTATGTATTATACATTTTAAGAAAATTGACGGTGTGGGGTCCCCCCTCCCAAGCCTCTTTAACACCTTGTCATCCATGCATGCTGGTATAGCAAGAATGTGGAGCCCAGACTATGTGAGGCTATGGATCATGATCTATACCAGCTTGCTTGACCCATGGTGTTGCGGTCTCTGAGGCAAAGCCTCTCCCTCTCCCCCAGAAATGGACATAAGGCTGTTCCCTACCTCCAGTTTGCAGGAAGAGGTGTGGTCAAAAGGAAAGGGAGTGGGGAGTCATAATAGATTCTGTGAGTCCCCTTTAACACGGGGGACCCCAGATGCTCACCCCCATCAAGTAAAATGGGTATAGAGGTACTAATGTACCCATTACCCATTTACACAAAGTAGAAATACAAATGCAACCATGAAAAAAAGTCCTTTATTATTCTTAATTAACCCTAAATACTTACCTTTAATTAATGGTCACAGGTCAATATCCTTGGAAATGCCTCATGTCAATATCTCCTAACCGTTGATTGAAGGTCTCCGACGCACATGTTGCACATGTCGATCACCACCGTCAGGACTCACCATACTAATGTATAGCAATCTTTGACAAAAGCCTCTTTGACAGTGATTAATTGAGTTGCCTGTTCTTGTACCTGTTCAAAGACTTAAATGCCCTTCTTGCAGTTTAGTGTCAGAAACTGTATTCCATGCTCCAGGTGCGGCCTCTCAAGTGATTTGTACAGAGGAAGTACTATGCTAGCATCTTTTGTTTTTATTTCCCTTTTTATGCATCCTAGATTTTTATTTGTTTTAACTGCTTCTGCTTGGCGTTAAATATGGTGGTTTAACTTATTGCCAGCCAGTGTTCTGAAGTCCTCCAAATCTGAAGTCCCCAGCTGTATCCCATTTAGTTTACGCGGTGCTATACCACCGCCACATAATATTGTATGACATTTCACGTGTCATTAAGCTGCCCATATTGTGAGGGTGTTAGGAGCCTTCCGAAGTATGTCACTATCCTGCCGACTCCTGATATTTCTACATCATTTTGTACAATATGCTAAGATGGCAACATTACTTTCTATTCCATCCTTTAGGTTATTATTAAACACATTCAAGAGAACTGGAGCTGTACTGACCCTTGTTAGTAGCTGTCAGAGTAGCTAAGGCCCAACTACCATGGCTGTGCTGCAGCTTAGATCAGTGCGCTCAGCCATGGAGGCCGTGCTTTGTGGCTGGAGGAAGTGCTGAGAGGAAGTGTTTGGAATACTCGTGACCACCTCTTCAGATCTCCAATTAAGATAGATGTAACGGTATAACAGATGCTCGTTCAGACAAGGACAGAGGATGGGAGTTTGTTATGGGAGTTTATTATGTTTATACAGTGCAGGAGGTGGGTTTGTAAATGATCCATTAGAGTTTACCACATACAGCTGCTCCCAAGTGGCTTTTTTCCTTAGTTGCTTTAGTATTCTTGCTGCACATGTTATATTCAGGTGCCAGTGTCCCTAGTGTACAATATATTAGTTTACCAGGAAATCATAGCAACTCGCCTACAGTTATTCAGCAGATAAATGTGCAAAGAGCATTAATACACAGCAAGCATTCACCAATCGTCTTTCATTGTTTCGTCTGATGACAACCCCTGTGGCTTCATATTCTGTGGGGTGGACCAGAAAACCTAAGGGGTGGATAAGGAAACACTTTAAATGCAAATCAGAGGGAAAATAGTAATTTTTAAATAGCATGGAGCAAGGTTATACATTTTGGAAGCTTTTCATTGTTGATTATGTCAAAATGTTACTTTTCCTCACTTTCTGTTTCTAAGACCTCCATTGAGCTTTGCAGCTTTAAAATAAATATAAGTGGTCCCAGGGAAATGAAGACTGTCCATGCATTCTAATTCTTCCCCACGCTACAAAAAATATTACGTTGTTGCTGTCACCGACAAAAGCTTGTAAGCTGTGGTGTATGAATAGGGGTGCAGAGGTAGCGACTGCACCAGGGCCCCTGGACCAGATGGGCCTACTAAGGGCCATCCAACAGCTTTATTAGCTCTTTATTTGTGATAAGCTGGTAATGATCACTTATATATATATATATGCTTAATTAGTTGTAACCATTAATAGACGTTTCTCCTCCCCGCTTACACCTCTCTGACACTGCAGCAGCCCTTGGCAGGTTTTGGAGCACCATATCAATTGTTCTATATAGAGCGCTTCAGGGGCCCAATGTAAAACTCGCAGTGGAGCCCAAAGCTCCTTAGCTACGCTACTGCTTGAAGACCATGTTCTGGCCATTTGGCGTCCCAGGCGTGGCACTTTTTGCCTGTCCCAGTCTTCAGAACATTAAGATCATCTACTTTAAGGCCAGTGTCCTCTACAAAAAATTTTTGAATGTTTTTTTCTGTGACTGGCGATTTTTTTTTTGATCATTTCTGTGATCTCTTGACATGGGTTCATTTTCACGATTACGAGAACGACGTTTGGTGACGCACTGTCTCGGTGGATCCTTAAGTCTCCATTCCAAATTGGTGCCTACAATCATTTTTGTGGGTCTTTGGACTGTTAAGGTGCCCATTAATGGTACATTTTTCACAAATAGAGAATTCTGAATGATTATTGATTGTTTTCTTAAAGAACTGGTCGATCACAATGGCTGTATTTTTTTCAAACAATAATTTGGATTTTTTTATGCCGTGGATCGATCCTAGAAGCCTATCTACACAGCAATGAATGTTCCTGCACTCCTGCTCTACTGAAAATGTAATGTCTTTCTAAGTACTTATTTTGCTTGCTGAGAAGAGTATGAGAGCACCTTGGAGAAGGTGAGTAGGCTGCAATGTTTTAATATGGCCATCTTTGGCCTGTATTTGCCCTAATGTAATGGAGTCCAAGCAGAATTTAGGGAGGAATAAACATTGATTTGAAAACAGAGAGAAATATGCAAGCTTTATAAAAGATATGAAAACGTTCCTTAAGGCTACTTACACACTAAGACGTTGCGTTTTAGGGGACATTATGGTCGCATATTGTGCCCCTAACGCAACGCATGGTGGTGCGGGAGAGGACGTTAGAGTGAGCCGCGTTAGGCGGCTCTATCCGCATAAGGTCTCCCAGAGTGGCGCTGATTGGCCGGCGGGACAACGTAGTGCAGAGCGAGACACTCCGCATCACGTGGTCCCGCCGGCCAATCAGCGGCAGACAGTGCAGTGCATATTAAGTAGCCATGTGCGCGGCTACTGTAGCGGCATCTCCCCGCCTCCTCTCCGCCACCCACTGAGCATGTGCAAACAGTCTAACGCGGGAACGCACAGCATGGTGCACTTTCACTACAACGTGCAGCGTTACATGCAACGCAACGTGGGCACTGGGAACAGCCCACTTGTGTTACATTGCTGTGCGTTGGAGGAGCGTTACAGGCTGCACTAACGTGCACCTGTAACGTCCCTGTGTGAAAGCAGCCTAAAGTGAACCCACAGACTAAAAATCTACTCAGCAGCACTAAAAAAGGCTTGGTGTTTCTTTAACAGTTTCACAGCATCAGAATTTTGTTTTTCTTACCCAAGCCTCATTTTTAGCTGCACAGAAGAAAACTGCCTGTGCATTTTTCCCCTGATGCTGTGCAAAGCATGATGGGATTTCTGAAGTTGTTGTTCTCATTCTGCTGTTTTGGTGCAATTTTTATTTTTTTTAAATTTGGATTTGAAATTTGATATCTAGTGCGTGCAGCTGGGAGAGGTAATCAGGACACAGGACTGTTGGAACTGTGTCTCATGCTCCCTGTCACCTCCTTTCAACCAAAAAGATGGCTGCCCCCATGATAAAGATGGCTGCCCCATGAAATCACAAACATTTGCCTGTTCTTTTAAAGCAGGGTTGGTAAGAGATTATATTACCTATCTATTTTAAGTAACATAACTAATGTAACTTAATGACAGTATGTT